>NC_041219.1:639700-644581 GCF_002837175.3 Physeter macrocephalus | reverse complement strand
AGATCCCACATGCCGCGCAGCGGCTAGGCCCGTGAGCCATGGCCGCTGAGCCTGTGCGTCCGGGGCCTGTGCTCCGCAACGGGAGAGACCCACGCAAAAAAACCAAAAAAAACAAAAAAAAATATTTTATAATTTTTAATATGAGATTTATTGAGATATAATTCACGTATTTGAAGTGTAAAATTCAATGGTCTTTAGTACACTCAGAATTGAGCAACCATAACTTCAGTCAATTATAGAACATTTTCATCATCTCTAAAAGAAATCTTACATTCACTAGCAGTCATTTGGTATGATACAGTTTTGTTTTTTTTGCGGTACGCAGGCCTCTCACTGTTGTGGTCTCTCCCGTTGCGGAGCACAGGCTCAGCGGCCATGGCTCACGGGCCCAGCTGCTCCGCGGCATGTGGGATCTTCCCGGACCGGGGCACGAACCCGTGTCCCCTGCATCGGCAGGCGGACTCTCAACCAGTGCGCCACCAGGGAAGCCCCATGGTATGATACAGTTATAATCAAAAGTATGTAGTTATGGTATATCTACATAATGGAATATTATTTGACAATTAAAAAAAAGTGCTGACACATGCTACAACATGGATGAACCTTGAAAACATGCTAAATGAATTAATCCAGTCACAAAAGACCATATATTGTATAATTCCATTTATATGAAATGGCCAGAATAGGTAAATATAGAGAAAGTAGATTAGTGGTTGTCTAGGGCTGAGGTTGGTGGTGGTTATGAGTAAATGGGAAGTGTTTGCTAATTGGGATTTCTTTTTGGAGTCAGGAAAGTGTTCTAAAATTGATTGTGGTGATTTTCATAATCCTGTGAATATACTAAAACCACTTAATTGCAAACATTAATGGATAAATTGTATGGTATGAGAATTGTGTCTCAATGAGCTGCTTTAAAAAGTACATAGGTATATATATATAGAAAAAAATCTGGGAAGATATTAAAAAGGTTAATATTATCTTTGTGCAGAAGAATTATAGATGATTTGTTTTACTTATTTTCTAATTTTCTATAGTAATCACATATTAGTTGCACATTAAACAATTATTTTTAAAAAGCACTGATTGGCTATTTGATGATTTTAAGAAATTACTGTTATTTTTTTAAGGTATGAGAATAGTATTGTGGCTATGTTATATAAAAAAAAGAAAAGAACTGTCATTTCCCAGAGACACACACACAGATGACATGATCGATGTCAGAGGGATAATATATAGGGGTATACGTGGGACAAGACTGGCTAAGAAATGGAAATTGTTAAAGTGGGGTGATTATATTTATATTATTTATACATAAATATATCTTTCTGTATCCTTTGGTAGATGTTTGAAATTTTCTACAATAAATAAGTCAAAAAGAAGGTAGGTTACAAATAGGAGAGTACAGTTCCACTTTTTTTTTTTTTTTTTAAAGTGGTAAAAACAGATTTTATTTAGAAGCTATTGCAATACGGGAAAAGAGACCTCAGTCTAGAACTGGGGTCAATTCCAAAGACAGCATGGGCAAGTGGGGATTTATACCACTTTGGCTTTTAAAAACAGTTGTGACCTAAATGTCCATGGACAGATGAATGGATAAAGAAGATGTGGTACATATACACAATGGAACACTACTCAGCCATAAAAAAGAATGAAATAATGCCATTTGCAGCAACATGGATGCAACTAGAGATTATCATACTAAGTCAGGTAAGTCAGAAAGAGAAAGACAAATACCATATGGTATTGCTTATATGTGGAATCTAAAATATGACAGAAATGAACCTATTTATGAAACAGAAACAAAATCAGGGACATAGATGATAGATTGGTGATTGCCAAGGGGGACGGAGGTGGGAGAGGGTAGGAGTGGGAGTCTGGGATTAGGAGATGTAAACTGTTATATACAGAATGGATAAACAACAAGGTCCTACTGTATAGCACAGGGAACTATATTCAATATCCTGTGATAAACCATAATGGAAAAGAATATGAAAAAGAATGTATATATAACTTGAGTCACTTTGCTGTACAGCAGTAATTAACACAACAGTGTAAATCAGCTATACTTCAATAAAAAAATAAATTAAAAAAACAGTTGTGTGTGTATATGAATATAAACGATCAGAATGTGTACACGCTATTGATTCTCTTTGGGGAGTGGCATTATGGAGGACAGTATTTTGTTCTATGTGCTTTTTGAATATTTTTCTAGTTTTCTACAATGACTACATGTTGGTTTGGTGATAGGTTAAAAAATCTGCCCTCCTAAAAAAGTTTGCTTGTGTCCAAACAGTCCCCTAAATAATAACACATAATGATAACACATAATGAAATGCAAATGTTTCCTCTGGGTTCACAGCCCCAAGGCAGTCAGGAAAAACCATGAATTGCTTGAGCAGGTCTACTAGAGCAAGTCACTTGGATCTATGCCCTAGGGAACCTCAGAGCCACAGTACACGGACATTTCAGAAGCTGTCCAGACTGTGTGGGTATGATCTGGAGCATTCACAAAACCATTCACAAAGGGGATGGTTTACAAAAAAAACAAAAGCAAAAACAAATCCTTGGGTGAGAAATGGAGATACTATCAAGCTTATTTCAAATTTAGACTGCCTTTGATGTCTTCATCCAGATAAGTAATTTTTAAAAAGAAATTTATAGTGAATTGGGGATGAATAGTCCACACTGAAAAAAAAGAAAGACAGAGAGAGAGAATGCTAAGACAAATTCCCTTTTACTACACTTGCAAGCAAGCTTCCAAAGAACATGGTATTTAGGGGCATAAAAATGGCACAATAATAACTCACCACACACACACACAAATCTTTCCCCAAACAATTCAAAAGTAGGTAAACAAAAGGTAGTAGGTGTTCCAGAGACTTACGTAAACTCTTAGAAAAGATGAAAAGGGAAGTTTTTCTATACACTGTAACTATCACATGAAATTACCTTAATAGGGAAAATCAAATCCAATTATGGTGATGCTAGAAGATGACATGGACAAAGCAATCGATCTCCATGAAAACTCTCTCTCTCTGCTAACATTTCTAAATCTTTTGCTTCTATCACATACTTAGATTGCATTTATTTGTAAATGTCTTATCTCCTGTAGTAGATTTTAAACCTCCTGAATGCAAAAATCAAGTCTTTGAATCCTGAGAAAGTTTTGCAACATTGTAGGCAATTAATCAATGGTCCAAATCATTAAAAGTTCGTAATATCAATGAAAGGATATAATCATGAATGACATTTTTTTTCTTTTTTTTTTTTTTTGTGCTACGCGGGCCTCTCACTGTTGTGGCCTCTCCCGTTGCGGAGCACAGGCTCTGGACGCACAGGCTCAGTGGCCATGGCTCACGGGCCCAGCCGCTCTGCGGCATGTGGGATCTTCCCGGACCGGGGCACGAACCCGTGTCCCCTGCATTGGCAGGCGGATTCTCAACCACTGCGCCACCAGGGAAGCCCATGAATGACATATTATACCATTTTCAAATAATTCACAGACAATCCAAGAAAAAACAGATATATCATGGTCACATGGTAAGAGAAAATGCATGCCTAAAGATAAATCAATAATAGCCAGGAACCCCCTTTTAAAAAGATTAGATGTTGGAAGAAAGGGGGTTGTTATATATAGTGCCAGTAAGTGTTCTTGAAAAACATCCCATTCTGCAAAATTATGCACTAAAAAATAATAGGACTTATAATAATGTAGGGTTGGGACAGACTATTCAACATCTACTAAACTCTGTAATTAGAGCACTAACAAAAACATTAAAAATACTAAAATTACTAGCAAGTTAAATCTCTACTGGTGTGTGCACCTAGCATCCTTAGTGGCCTTAATCCCTGGGGACTCCGGCTTCTATGAGATGTCGGTCCTGGAGGGTATTCATTTCCACTAGAGACTATTTTCATAAAAATTAGCCCAAGGATATTAACCCATCTTTTTCATTAATCCATTGTTTAAATAAAGGGGGAAATGCCTCTGCAGCTTCTTTATTTGCACCTGCAGAATTTCATATAAGGCACTCCTTGCATAAAAGAAAGATATTTCGAGAGTTTAGAAGGATGGGACTGGAGTCAGAAGACAACTGCTCAGACTGCCAGAGCACCCTGGTCACTGTTCCTCATTAGATGCTTAGAGGGCTAAATCAAGAGAGTTGGAGGAGGAACTGTAGAGCTGGGCTTCTTCCTGGACCTGGACTTACCTCTTCAAAGGCTAGGTGGCTGACAGAGTCTTGGTGCTCCAGCCAGGTGTCAGGCCTGAGCCTCTGAGGTGGGAGAGCCAAGTTCAGGACATTGGTCCACAGAGACCTCCCGGCCCCATGTAATATCAAACGGCAAAAGCTCTCTGAGATCTCCAACTCAACACTAAGACCCAGCTCCACTCAACGACCAGCAAGCTACAGTGCTGGACACCCTACGCCAAACAACTAGCAAGACAGGAATACAGCCCCACCCATTAGCAGACAGGCTGCCTAAAATCATAATAAGCTCAGAGACACCCCCAAACACACCACCGGACGTAGTTCTGCCCACCAGAAAGACAAGATCCAGCCTCATCCACCAGAACACAGGCACTAGTCCCCTCCACCAGGAAGCCTACACAGCCCACTGAACCAACCTTACCCACTGGGGGCAGACACCAAAAACAACGGGAACTATGAACCTGCAGCCTGCAGAAAGGAGACCCCAAACAAAGTAGAAGGGATCAATAGCAGAATAACTGAGGCAGAAGAACGGATAAGTGACTTGAAAGAAAAAATAGTAGAAATAACTATCACAGAGCAGAATAAAGAAAAAAGAATGGGGCTTCCCTGGTGGCGCAGTGATTGAGAATCCGCTTGCCGATGCAGGGGACACAGGTTCGTGCCCTGG
>NC_041219.1:637567-639272 GCF_002837175.3 Physeter macrocephalus | reverse complement strand
ACCAACATTCAAATTATAGGGGTCCCAGAAGAAGAAGAAAAAAAGAAATGGACTGAGGAAATAATTGAAGAGATTATAGTTGAAAACTTCCCTAATATGGGAAAGGAAATAGTCAATCAAGTCCAGGAAGCACAGAGAGTCCCATACAGGATAAATCCAAGGAGAAACACACCAAGACACATATTAATCAAGCTATCAAAAATTATATACAAAGAAAACACATTAAAAGCAGCAAAGGAAAAGCAACAAATAACATACAAGGGAATACCCATAAGGTTAACAGCTGATCTTTCAGCAGAAACTCTGCAAGCCAGAAGGGAGTGGCAGGACATATTTAAAGTGATGAAAGAGAAAAACCTACAACCAACGTTACTCTACCCAGCAAGGATCTCATTCAGATTCGACAGAGAAATTAAAACCTTTACAGACAAGCAAAAGCTAAAAGAATTCAGCACCACAAAACCAGCTTTACAACAAATCCTAAAGGAACTTCTCTAGGCAGGAAACACAGGAGAAGGAAAAGACCTACAAGAACAAACACAAAACGATTAAGAAAATGGTAATAGGAACACACATATCGATAACTACCTTAAATGTAAATGGATTAAATGTTCCAACCATAAGACACAGACTGGCTGAATGGATACAAAAACAAGACCCATATATATGCTGTCTACAAGAGACCCACTTCAGACCTAGGGACACATACAGACAGAAAGTGAGGGGATAGAAAAAGATATTCCATGCAAATGGAAATCAAAAGAAAGTTGGAGTAGCAATTCTCATATCAGACAAAATAGACTTTAAAAATAAAGGCTATTAAAAGAGACAAAGAAGGACACTATATAATGATCAAGGGGTCAATCCAAGAAGAAGATATAACAATTGTAAATATTTATGCACCCAACATAGGAGCACCTCAATACTTAAGGCAAATGCTAACAGCCATAAAAGGGGAAATCGACAGTAACACAATCATAGTAGGGGACTTTAACACCCCACTTTCACCAAGGGACAGATCATCCAAAATGAAAATAAATAAGGAAAAACAAGCTTTAAATGACACATGAAACAAGATGAACTTAATTGATATTTATAGGACATTCCATCCAAAAACAACAAAATACACTTTCTTCTCAACTGCTCATGGAACATTCTCCAGGATAGATCATATCTTGGGTCACAAATCAAGCCTTGGTAAATTTGAGAAAACTGAAATTGCATCAAGTATCTTTTCGGACCACAACGCTATGAAACTAGATATCAATTACAAGAAAAAAATTGTAAAAAATACAAAACACATGGAGGCTAAAGAATATGCTACTAAATAACCAAGATATCAGTGAAGAAATCAAAGGGGAAATCAAAAAATACCTAGCAAATGCTAAGTATTTTTGACACAGCAAATGCAGCAAAACCAGTTCTAAGAGGGAAATTTATAGCAATACAATCATACCTGAAGAAACAAGAAAAATCTCAAACAAACAACCTAACCTTACCCCTAAAGCAATTAGAGAAAGAAGAACAAAGGAAACCCTCAAAGTTAGCAGAAGGAAAGAAATCATAAAGATGAGATCATAAATAAATGAAAAAGAAATGAAGGAAACAATAGCAAAGATAAATAAACCTAAAAGCTGGTTCTTTGAGAAGATAAACAAAATTGATAAACCATTAGCCAGACTCATCAAGAAAAAAAGGGAGAAGA
>NC_041219.1:636153-637216 GCF_002837175.3 Physeter macrocephalus | reverse complement strand
CCCATCCTTCTCAAACTCTTCCAAAATATAGCAGAGGGAGGAACACTCCCAAACTCATTCTATGAGGCCACCATCACCCTGATACGAAAACCAAAGATGTCACAAAAAAAGAAAACTACAGACCATTATCACTGATGAACATAGATGCAAGAATCCTCCACAAAATACTAGCAAACAGAATCCAACAGCACATTAAAACATAGAGAATCCCAAAGATGCTACCAGAAAACTTCTAGAGCTAATCAATGAATTTGGTAAAGTAGCATGATATAAAATTAATGCACAGATATCTCTTGCATTCCTATACACTAATGATGAAAAATCTGAAAGAGAAAAGTAAGGAAACACTCCCATTTACCACTGCAACAAAAGGAATAAAATACCTAGGAATAAACCTGCCTAAGGAGACAAAAGACCTGTACTCAGAGAATTATAAGACACTGATGGAAGAAATGAAAGATGATACAAACAGATGGAGAGATATACCATGTTCTTGGATTGGAAGAATCAACATTGTGAAAATGACTATACTACCCAAAGCAATCTACAGATTCAATGCAATCTCTATCAAACTACCACTGGCATTTTTCACAGAACTAGAATAAAAAATTTCACAATTTGTATGGAAACAAAAAAGACCCCGAATAGCCCAAGCAACCTTGAGAACGAAAAACGGAGCTGGAGGAATCAGGCTCCCTGACTTCAGACTATACTACAAGGCTACAGTAATCAAGACAGTATGGTACTGGCACAAAAACAGAAATATAGATCAATGGAACAGGACAGAAAGCCCAGAGATAAGCCCACACACATATGGTCACCTTATCTTTGATAAAGGAGGGAAGGATATACAGTGGAGAAAAGACAGCCTCTTCAATAAGTGGTGCTGGGAAAACTGGACAGCTACATGTAAAAGTATGAAATTAGAACACTCCCTAACACCACACACAAGAATAAACTCAAAATGGGTTAAAGACCTAAATGTAAGGCCAGACACTATCAAACTCTTAGAGGAAAACATAGGCAGAACACTCTATGGCATAAATCACAGCAAGATCCTTTT
>NC_041219.1:634862-635160 GCF_002837175.3 Physeter macrocephalus | reverse complement strand
GAGACACAATGGAGCTTTAAATGGTAGAAGAGGTACACCACAGGAGGGGCAGAGGGCCCCCAAAACATTTACCTTCTTCAGTGTTTGACCAGGGGCTAGCTCTCCTGAAAACTAGAAAACAGGAAGTAAAATTCATGTTATAGACCCCTAGAGCGATCAAAACGAATAGTCCAGGTGGACTATCAAAACAGCATTTCTTGGGCTTCCCTGGTGGTGCAGTGGTTGAGAGTCCGCTTGCTGATGCAGGGGACGCAGGTTCGTGCCCCAGTCCGGGAGGATCCCACGTGCTGTGGAGCGC
>NC_041219.1:542464-634783 GCF_002837175.3 Physeter macrocephalus | reverse complement strand
GAACAGTATGGAGGTTCCTTAAAAAACTAAAAATAGAACTACCATACGACCCAGCAATTCTACTACTCGGCATATACCCTGAGTAAACCATAAGTCAAAAAGAGTCATGTACCACAATGTTCAGTGTAGCTCTATTTACAATAGCCAGGACATGGAAGCAACCTAAGTGTCCATCAACAGATGAATGGATAAAGAAGATGTGGCACATATATACAATGGAATATTACTCAGCCATAAAAAAAATGAAACTGAGTTATTTGTAGTGAGGTGGATGGACCTACAGTCTGTCATACAGAGTGAAGTAAGTCAGAAAGAGGAAAACAAATACCATATGCTAACACATATATATGGAATCTAAAAAAAAGAAAGAAAAAAAATGGTTCTGAAGAACCTAGGGGCAGGACAGGTAAAAAGACACAGATGTAGAGAATGGACTTGAGGACACGGGGAGGGGAAAAGGTAAGCTGGGACGAAGTGAGAGAGAGGCATGGACTTATATACACTACCAAATGTAAAATAGATAGCTAGTGGGAAGCAGCTGCATAGCACAGGGAGATCAGCTCAGTGCTTTGTGACCACCTAGAGGGGTGGGATAGGGAGGGTGGGAGGGAGAGGCAAGAGGGAGGAGATATGGGGATATATGTATATGTATAGCTGATTCACTTTGTTATACAGCACAAACTAACACACCATTGTAAAGCAATTATACTCCAATAAAGATGTTAAAAAAAAGATATTTCTGTAGATTTCCCTTTTTTTCCCTTATGTTCTTCCTATTTTGCTTCTTATTTAATTTTGAGAAAGCTTGTCTTGGATTGTTACAAAACATTTACTGTGCAGCGAAAAATCATGCTGGAACCAACACAACTTCTGGGTTAAGCTAACATCATTTCTAAATGCACGTGAAGTAATTATGGCAGAGAAACACATATGTTGCCGGAGAGATAGACTGGTAAATGGCTGACCCAGGTATTGGCATATGTGACCTGAGTTTGTAGTAGGAGTAGTTGTAATAGTGGTAATGATGACAGCTAGCAACATATACTTAGGCTCATTATGTGCCAGGCATGATGTTATAAACACTTAGTATGGATTATCTCCTTTATTCACACACACTCTATGAAGTAGATAAAGAAGCAGATATTTTAAAAGATTAAATATTTATCTCTGCCCAAGGTTACAAAGTTGTTAAGTGGTGAAGCTAGGATTTGAACCTAGATCTTTCTGACTCTAAGGCTTCAGCTTTTAATAACCACAATAAAATAATATTTCTCATCTAATGAAAGTGTGATGTGATTTTGCAGTAGTAAATGACAATGCAGCCCACTGGTCTTTATCCAGCTGGCATATGTAAACATAAATGTTGATGATGTATGTACCTAGAAAACCACTGAACATTAGAGAGTGCCTATAATTTTTGAAGATTTAAACTTTCTGGCTAAGCTGGTGAGGGAAATCTTTGCACATGGCCAAAGGAGAATTCCAGAAGTGTGACACCTTCTCAGTTCTTTCCAGCTGAGTCAGAGGCTGCTGTGATGACTCAGGCTATGCGAGGGCCTTGGAATGGACGCTCAGGCACACTTCTGAATTCCACACACGCATCAGACTGTATGGGGCGGGGGTGGAGGTAATTATGACCAGGGAATTCATACCCAATGAGATCTAGGACTTCAGGCATGGATGCCAACCAAATAATTTTGGTGGAATTTTGACTTTTCATTTAAATTCTATTTTAACAACTATGAATTATTCACTCACCACATGACTGGTATTAACTATGCCAAGCATTGGAGCTACAAAACAGAATAATATATCAAGACCTCACACGCCCATGGAGCTAAATGTAGGCATTTCATTGAACATACTTCATGCTGGACACTCTTCTTGGCACTTTACATGTATTAACTCATTTAATTCTCACAACTCTATTATATATGGACTAATGTTCTCCCTATTTTATAGATGATGAAACTGAGGTGCAGAGAGGTTAAGAAACTTGCTGAGCAATTTGGACCTAGGATTTGGACCTAGGCTGTTTGAGTCTGGAACCTACATTCTTAGCCTCTTCCCTAAACTCTCTGTAGCAGAGGGAGACAGAGAGGTTAAAAGTAATTGTAATGTGGGGCTTTAAGAAAAATTATAGACATATGTATACAATGGAATATTAGTAGAGGAGAAAGTGACTAATGCTGCCTCGGGTACTAGGAGGATGGCAGTCTGGGAGGAGTGCCAGTTCAGCAAATCCTTCCTAGTGGATGTCAAATGGCTGTCAGGGACAGCAGATGAAACAGCACAGGCAAAGGCAAGGAGGTGGGAAATGGCCTGGCATGCCTGCAGGTTGCTATTGTTGAAATCGAAAGGCAATAGGGGGCTTCTCTGGTGGCGCAGTGGTTAAGAATCTGCCTGCCAACACAGGGGACACAGGTTCGAACCCTGGTCTGGGAGGATCCCACACGCCGCAGAGCACCTAAGCCCGTGCGCCACAACTACTGAGCCTGCGCTCTAGAGCCCGCGAGGTACAACTACTGAAGCCCGCGCTCCTAGAGCCCGTGCTCCGCAACAAGAGAAGCCACCACAATGAGAAGCCCGTGCATCACAACGAAGAGTAGCCCTCGCTCGCCGCAACTAGAGAAAGTCCGCACGCAGCAGCGAAGACCCAACGCAGCCAAAAATAAATAAATAAATAAATAAATAAAAGAAAGGCAATAGGGTAGTCGGCAGGAGATGAGTGCATAGAAGGAGAGAGATCAAGGAGAGGAAGAATTTCATTCTGTGAATTGGCCATACCAAGGGGTTTGTTTTCAGGTGGGAAATATTGAAATAGGTTTTAAACGGGGTGGTGTGGTGGTGGTAATAATGTAACACTCGATTTGCCCTTTTGAATCTAGCTGGGGTTGAGAGGTAAGGAAAGAGGGCAAAACCTACACGTAGGGTCTCCCAGTGAGAAACCAAGGCACTGGTGACAGGAATGGGGAAGGAAGGGTGAGTAGAGAGATTTTCTGAGGTCCACTGGACCTGTTGATTCAGGTGGGTGGTTTGGGAGAGGAGGTTTGTTCATTAGAGTAAAGCTTGATTCTCATGAAAGCCCTCACTATGTGATTTAAGTCAGCTCTACACCCTTGCCCAGGAATTTGAACTTGAAGGACACTACATTTATAGATGTATGGGACGTGACTGAGGTTAAATACCTAATTCTCAGTGTCATTATTTTCACCTTCCTTCCTGTAGTGTCAAGAGCTCCCCAGCCCCCTGCAGAAAACAGCAATGCTTTACTCTGCTGCTGATTATGGGTTTCATAATATATCATACATGGTCCCAGAGCAACTCTGCCTATTAGCTGGGGATGCCCACTGACAGATAATTACCACCTGCTGTTCCTGCACTGTAATAATGATCATTTATCTCCTTTTACCTTATTTCTTTAAAAAAAAAAAACTTACTTGTTTGGTTGCACCGGGTCTTAGCTGCAGCACGTGGGCTCCTTAGCTGTGGCATGCGAACTCTTAGTTGCGGCATGCATGTGGGATCTAGTTCCCTAACCAGGGACTGAACCCAGGCCCCCCTGCATTGGGAGTGCAGAGTCTTATCCACTGCGCCACCAGGGAAGTCCCCACCTTTTACCTTGTTTCTTGAAGTAACATTCAAAGATGGATAAATTACCCTACTCCTAAGATCAGTGGAGAAAACCAAGAACCAAAAGCCAAAAAGGAGTTACATTTCCATGCTTACAGCCTCCTCCTCACCTTCAGCTGGTTGGCACCTGCCTCTCTGCTCTATCCCACATACTAACGGGGAAGCTCTCGGGCTTTATGGAGCCCGAGGAATGTTTACGAGCAGAGCCCACTCAGCGAAGGGCGAGGCCACAGCTGGGAAGATGACTCACGCTGGATCCAGAGAGAAAACAAATGGTCTCAGAAATTTGGTGGTGATGGGTAATGGTGGGGGAGGAAGATACAGGGAGAGGGGCCACTGCCTTTTCCAGGAAATTGGTTAGTGAAATAATTCTAGTGGGAAAAGAATTGTTAAAAAAAAAAAAACAGCCCACTTACTGACACAAGAAATCAGATCATTAAATCTTTCCTTAGGAAAGAGGGGGTTTTCCAGCCCACGGAAGTAGAGCTTTAGAACGCCAGCAACTGAGTTAATATCATGGTTACTCTGCTCCTCAGCCAAAGGGTTTTCACCTAAAAAAAAAAAAGAAAAGAAAAGAAAAATTAGTTACATGCACATTGCTTCTCTTTTTATCTCTGAACAAAAATATGTTTCTATACTCACACACACATTTCTATATATACGTGTATCTTTTAATTATGTTTTATGGAAGATTATATGCTACTAAAATTAAAATACCTGGTTTAGATATCCTACCCCATGATTAACCTAAAAATAGTTGGTTAAAATAAAGCTTTTTTTTTTTTTTTACCATATGCTACCAAATAATCCCTTACAAATTACCTAAATCTTAAAATAAAATATTGTGGGATTTATAATTGGACCCAGCTTTTTTTTTTAAAGCTAAAATCTGTTATCTTAGGTTGACATAAATTCAAATACTATATTCTGTGTTTCTTATTTCTACTGGGAAAAAGAAACAATATAGGTCTGTCTGGCTATGCTATATGGATCAGCAAAATTTATCATAAATACTACAGGATTCACCTAATTGTGAATACCGACAATTAAATAAATATTTCTCAAAGTGGCATGGTGGTGTTCACAGCAGACTTGAAAGCTGCTTTCAGCAGTGGGAGATTTTGAAATCAGAGAGAGGAATTTGAAAATGTACCTTAACAGTACCAAGGAATTTGCATAAAAAGTGGAAAATTTAAAAATATATCACAAACATGAAATTATATTATTCTTTATGCTAAGCACTTTAAAATGATCAGGTAACTGACCTGGCTTGTCCACCTCCCTGAGAATCAAACTGAAATAAAATCCTTAAGAAGTTCAACATAATGTACAGCCTTAAATGAAACTCCGTTTTATTTTTATTTTATTTTTTATTTTTTTTTGCGGTACGCAGGCCTCTCACTGTTGTGGCCTCTCCCGTTGCGGAGCACAGGCTCCGGACGCGCAGGCTCAGCTGCCATGGCTCACGGGCCTAGCCGCTCCACGGCATGTGGGATCTTCCCGGACCGGGGCACGAACCCGTGTTCCCTGCATCGGCAGGCGGGCTCTCAACCACTGCGCCACCAGGGAAGCCTGAAACTCCGTTTTTTTATTCGCAGGTCTGCTCTTCTAAAGTTCACAAAAATTGTACATTGAATTTTAACTTTTTTTTTTTTTGCCTGTTGGGCAGCTTATTTTCAGGGACCTGTGGTTCCTTTTTCTCTGCTTCAAGGGTGCAAAATCATTGAACATGAATTCACCAAAATATTTTTTTTTTGCCCACTGTGAGAAAGCCTTACCCAAAGGGATCACTAACAAACAACATACCGGGGGAATGTTCAAGGAAAAATAATAAAGCATTTTTGCTTGCAGTGGCTGGCACAGGAACCTGAGGCTTTACTACAATTTATCTTGAATATGGTCCATGTAAGAGGCTTGGACACTTAGCTCTTGAGGGGGGAGGCTGCTCGGCTCTACGCACTGTAAGAGGCTTTGGAAGAGGAAAAACAATCTGGCTCCAAGTTCACCTCTTTACCCAAGGTTTCAAACCTGGCTCTGTGTCAAGTCTGGGTTAGGGCAAATGGGACCAAGAGGGGTTGCCTTGTCTCTAAGCCTTGATGCCCCTCCCTCTGCATCCTTGGCTTGACTTCCAAGCAGAGGCAGGAAGGTGCAGATGTATCCAGAAGCAGACACAATACAAATCATTATAACTGGAGAGCATTATTAGCTAAGAGCCACTACTAAAGAGTTAGGCACTTTCATGGATTATACCCAATTCTCACACCAGTCCTGGGATTCTGCAGATGAGGAAACCGAGGCCAGAATAAGAGATGAGTCACTTGACCCAAATCACATGATTAGTAAATGCAAGAGTGTGATTTGATTCTAGGTCTACTTGATGCTAAAGTGTACGGTTTTGCTAATCATAATGTTTAGGAGGACTTATTTAGCCAATTGGTAATAAGAGTAAGGCACCAACTAAGGTCACAGGGAAGGAGTCTGGGGATGGTAATAAGAGGAAGGAGAGTTCTTGACAAAGGAAATAGACATGAAGCTGGGATGAGTCACCTCAAACAGCTGCTATGCAGGCCCAGGGCTGTTCTTGCCACTCTTCTAGAACCTTTCATGAGCCACCTTTGACAACGTGCTGAGGATTATCAATGCCAGTCCTAAACCAGGATACAAAACTCATATGCTTTTCTAGACTTGAAAACAAAGTCTTATGATTTTGGCTTCATTTCTTAGCTATTCTATTTTTTTTTAAATTTTTATTTTATTTATTTATTTATTTTTGCGGTACGCGGGCCTCTCACTGCTGTGGCCTCTCCCGTTGCAGAGCACAGGCTCCTGACGCGCAGGCTCAGTGGCCATGGCTCACGGGCCCAGCCGCTCCGCGGCATGCGGGATCCTCCCGGACCGGGGCACGAACCCGTGTCCCCTGCATCGGCAGGCGGACTCTCAACCACTGCGCCGCCAGGGAAGCCCTTAGCTATTCTAAATAGATTCTTAACTCAACATCCACAACGAAATAAATGCAGAGAAAGGTTTTGAAGATATACAGAATAAGTATGCCACTTCACTCTACAGAAAATGATGACTTTTTAACAAGGTTTGCGTATAGGTGCAGACATGCAATTACCTCTCTCAAATGAATTTTTTATATCATTGACTTCCACCTGGGAACCAGACACTCTGAAAATCCCCTGATGCTGAAGACCTAAAGAGAACAGAAGGGAAAGAGCATGAAAGAACCATCACGTCCTCCAGGTCCCCCTTTTCCCAACAATTAAGCATTAAAAGGAAAGACATATTTACTGAAATACTCCTAGTAATTATTGTTTAAAATAAGAATATTGCAGTTTAGGGCTTACCATAGAGATTGATGAACCGAATACAGCTTTCCACAATGAGGGGGATCATCTGTCCTGAGTCCTGGGTTGAGATGGAAACCAGTTAACCGCAAAGAAGAAGCACAAACACACATAATAATAAAGCTCATAGTTTAACCCTAGTTAAAGACTGACTTTTACTCTTTTAGATGATCATTTCCAAACACACTCCCTCTAAAATATTCCACAATGGCCAAATATAAAATTATATTTAACCGAAGGTATGTTTCAGTTCTGGGGCAAACCAAATTAAATACGTTGAAGGCAATCGTGTTTCAACTTGCTCTGCTGTGCCTAAAGATGTCAAGCTAATTCATCTTTTCTACTGTATGTAGGCTTACATATAGAAATGAAAATATAAATCACGCATTTTTTAAAAGGTTATTTATACAAGTAATTAATCTAATGGACCTGAAAAGAACTCTGTGTATTTTAAGCATAGCATCTTAGGACTGACTGACTGTACTAGTCACCAAACACAACCATTCAGCCATCTCAGGATCTTCTCTGTGGCATCCCTGAGAGTCCACCATCTAGATGATGACAGTTATAAAAGGGCTTACATGTTTCCAGATGCATAATATGAGAATTGCTTTAGAGCTGCTCATTATGTATCATGTATTTATTTAGTTGGCATCAGAACTTACTGGTCCTTAGAGATTTTTCACGGTTATTTTTTCATGTTTTAAGGATGGAGAAAAAAATGGCACCAATGCACACCCCATTAGATCTCGTTTTCTTAGAAGGAACATCTCTTAGCCTTCTTTCTCCACACCTCATAATATAGTCAGTGCACTCTACTGAGCAAATGTGAATTCTGGAAATGTATTAAGACATGTACAGGATGACAAATGAAATGAAGGAGCTGCTTAGGTCACAGTTAAATATGTATCAATGCCATGCACTCCATGTAGTTAAAAAAGGTTACCGACTATGGAGTTATTTTTCATGTTCTTTTCAGGCTCTGCTCTTTCAGGAATTAGAGCTTTAAGGTTAATATGGAGGTTCAAAATGATTAGCTGAAATCAGGCACTAATTCATGAGGAATTTTATTCTGCAACACAAGAAGAATTTGGTTGTCTCAATCTATTAGAACAATTCAGAATCCACTAACCTTTCCAATTAATCAACAGGGTAAGGAGTGGGAATAATGCAGTCCAGCAATCTAATTTTTTACCATTCCTAGAATGGGTAATATACTTCTTGAGGAATGGTTTCATTTTCAGTTTTAAGACAATCTCATCCATGATTGGTTCAGTTAATGGTTCAATTAATTCTGGAGCCTGCATTAAGTTTCTCTAATTAGTCAATTTGTTTCAGGAATGTAAACTTTATTAATTGTGGACCAGTTGGCTCAAGAATAGCCATATAATTACATCAAAACTTACTAAATATGAGAGGGGATTTTTCTTTAGGATACAAACTTTTTTTTATGTGAACAATTCCTATAAAACTGTAATCTAAAAGAGCAACAAATATTTAAATGTAAATGATAAAAGGAGAATATTAGTTTGCAACTCAGCTGAACTTAGGATTAAAACAAAAAGAAAAACCAGGAATAAAAGGTTATTAAAAGGAAAATGTTTGCATTAAGAAAGTTCTAAATAAAAATGTGTTAGGTTTGTGTATTATTTAAAAAATATTTTCATCTTCACATTTGCTTAGGCAACTGCTAATCTTTCAGCTATCATCACTATTTCATTCAGATATCATGAATTTTGGAGTAAAAAAGTAATGAATGTGCATATTTTAATTTAATTTCATGGATGCCAGATGCTTTGGTAGAAAATATTTTACAAGAAGTGAAGCAATGGGCTGTGCTCCATCAACCATTCAAACAAATCCCTTTGTGTCTCAGTTTCCCCATGGGAAACAGGAAAAATGGGTGTTTTTTTTCACAGTGATATTGTGGGGACCTCAATTGACTGAGCACTTTTCAGAAGTGTAGGGATCTCTGTATCCACTGTTTCACTGCTAGGACCAAAGATTCTTTAATATGGCATCTGGGACAAAGAGGAGCTCACATAAGTGAATTTTCCACGATAAGTGGTTTACTCCTCCTTTCGTGCCTAGATTTGGTTTCCTTTAACTGTTCTTAATGAAAAATCTTTTAAAAATATAATATGTTCTTTCCTATGACCTTAAGCAGTCATTCTTGTACTGTGCTATCAAATATAATGGAATCATACATCTGCTTCTTTGAGCTTTTCTATATTCTCCTTCTCTGCCAGGCCATCAGTTGCACATCCCAGTGCTTTCATTTTATCATTCCCTTCTCTCCATCTAGTTTGCCCCTGCTTGTGAGCCCTGGGCTGGGAAACCAGATAATCAAATTTGACAATAATTTTATATTAAATTAGAGCCAATAAGGCTCTTCTGGGTTTAAGGCTAATGGCATTGGATTCGTGATTGCTCTGTAGGTCGTCTGGTGACTTTTCACTCAATTCCAGGGTTAGGGCTCAGTTTTAAGGTTGCCAGATGCTTTTAATCTCTGTATGTATGCGTGTGTCTCTCTGTCCACATGCATGCACACACACACATTTTTTAACGATTAGTGTACATATCCAATAAAAGATTTGTCTTTAAAGAAAGCAAGACAGCTGTAACATATTGTTAAGGGAGGTTATCAATGATGTGGTTTCCTGTATAAATTTAGTCTTTAGAAACACTACATCCCATGTCATAAAATGTTAGCTATGAAAGAGTAAGTTCTTCTCTTTTTTTAATAATTTATATGAGGGTCCAAAATCCAGTATTAAATGTACATTTGGTATTTAACATTGACTCTCCTTAATAAAAGCCCCGACCCAAATTTAGTATGTTTGCCAAATACATAATGTAAAACCTAAGAGTTTATCCAGTTTTACTAGAGAACTACTCCTCTTAAATCAGTGTTTGAGTTCTATGATTCTTTTCTAAGTAAAGCTATTTATAAATCTGTCTAATTTCCAACTGCAAACACTTTTCTTTTAAAGACCTTAAAAAATCTAATTAAAGCCAAGCATGACTGTGATTTGAAAATGATATCAAGAGCGAAAGAGGCTGTGCCCTCGCTTCCCTTGAGCACTATACCTGATGTCTCGTGTGTGAATTCCTTCGTCCTCGGCTAGAAGCATTATCAGAAATACAGGATGAAAAAGACAGAGTAAACACAGCAGAGATCCAGATACAGACCACAGGGTCCTACAATTTATCCAATATAATGAATTCCTCAAGTCATGGGAAATCGAAACTCATTGTGCTTCAGAGCTAGCTTAACAATGGACTTTAGGTATATTTTGTGCCACCTCATTTGCATGAGTAGAAACAAAACATTTTATCAGGTAGCTCTTTTCCTTTTTGTACAAATTACGGCTTTTTTTTTTTTTTTTAAAGAAAGAGGGCTTTCTCTTTTGCCAGTGTAATAATACCCACATTTATTCCCTCTTCTGAAGGCACTCAAACCAAATACTCTTTCCTCTCTGACTTCAGGAAAAATTATATTGATTTTCTGGGAAAGCAAAGAGCCCCAGGACAGACTTGGACATAATGACCTGCCTCCTTTTATGAGAGGCTGAGACCATTATAGTAAGAAGCGTGGAGATCAGCCACCCAGATGGCTGGTGCCAGTACCTTGATGAATGTTTCCAAATCCCCATTAAACAACTTAGCATTATACTGTGAGCGGGGTCTGGACTTCCTGTGTTTCTGGGGCTTAGGGGGAACATTTGGAGGCCTAAGAGAGGGAATATAATTACTGAGCATGGCAGAAATCAAACAATAAATGAAACACCCGTAGGTCACATCAAAGTTACAAATCACAGGAATTCTTGTGTTCCTTCCCCACCCCTACCCACAGAGGAAAACAGTCCTCCCCTTTCTCATTTATTTACTTTTACTTATATATCAAAACCCATACCAGCTATTCAATCAGACTATTCTTTTCTTGTATGTTGTAGTTGACATTTGTTTGCTAGTTTGTTTTAAAGCGGTCTTCATCAACAAATGGAATTAACTGCGGGCTATTTGGCCAAGAGTTACAAACTGAGGTTTGTGTTATTCGGCTTACAAGTCACAGAGAAGACACAACAGGTCATAAAAATTAGGACTCTGATAGATCCCAAGAGAGAAATTAAATATAATATTTTTAGTTACGACATAATTCTTCAATGCAAATAATATGACATCTGTTTGATATCCCTCAGGTAATTAATGGGATTTTATTTTATGCAAAAGTAGCTATTAATGGGTCACAAGTGAAAAATAGAGTTTTGTTTCAGTGCTATTTCTGGGGGGCTCACATGAATTGTTATTTCTTTGAAACAAACTAGCTCATCACCTATTTGGAGAGCATTAAGATGCACCCGTTTATTCTTTTCTGGACTCTCTCCATCTCCAGTCTGCTTGCTTTGACGGATAAGTCAGTCTCTCTGGCATATGTACATCCAGGGTACCACGTACCATATTTAGAAACCCTGCATCATCTTGCTCTGTAACTGGAGAGAGGGAACCTCTTCCGCCCTCTCCCTTGACGGCAAAGAGGGCCAGGATTACGTGACTCAATCAACAACTGTGCTGCAAGGAATACATGGAAGAATCCCAAAACTTCTCTCTGTACATTCCAATTGAAACTTCTTAATTGGAAGGCTGGTTTAAGGATGTACACCACACTTGGAAATCAGGTAAAGTCCTTTATTAAGCTGCAAACTCTCTAGGAAGAATTGCCTTTTCAGTTCATTAAAGTTCTGAAAGACCAGTTTAGAAACAAAAGCCCAAGAGTTTATGTAGAAGCCTGGCTAGCTTCCTAAGGTATTATCATAGCAATCAAGAGAGGTAGGGGAACAAACTTGCTGATAACCTCCTTCCACAGCCAAATTCTAAGGCTCTCCCAACAGCTGGGCTCCTATGACTAATGGGGTATACAGCAAGCAACACTTGAAGCTCCATGGTGCTTGAGAGGTTAAAAGGAGCCCTTGTAAGTGTCTAGAAGCAAACATGGAAAATTTCACCAAGCAGCAAGTCATAATCTGCCACTGCTGAAATTTCTGTAATCTTGTTTATACACTGAATTCTGTGCTATTCACAGAGGAAAGGATCTGGTAGGTATAAACAAACAAAACAACTGCCCACCAAGGAATTTAACCATATGTGCTTGATTTCATCCACTCTCTTCATCATTTTAGAAGTATTTTAAATTTAGACTTTATTTTTACTCAGGTATGGTGAGGCAACAGATCAAAAGACAAATGTCATTGGGAAGACTGTTTGTTACTCACAGTTGCCAAGAGTTGGGGACATGGGGGAGGGGGGCACACGAAGAAGCACCAAGGTCACTCAGGAGGAAGGAAGAATGAGGGAAAATGTGAGCCTCTGTTGAGGTTCCCGTGGGAAGGAACAGGCAAGGCAGGGTAAGCAGGTTTGGGATTGGCTAGTCCTTGAATAATTTTGGTGGGCCCTGGGGGCACGGGAGTTGTCCCTACTTGTCTGGTAGATGGCCTTTGGGTGACTGGGGAAGAGGAACAGTGGCCCTAAGGTGAAGACTTGATAAAGGAGGTGGCTGAGAGTCTGGGCTCTGGACTGGTTGCTTTGTACACAAAAGGCACACTTGTAAGCAAGCCCTTTACTATCTCTAGGAACTGACTGACTCTCAGAGGGGGAGTCCCTCCAGGGCCAGTAAGGCCCCAAGATATCAAAGCATCAAATATAGAAACTAGAAAATGTGGTTATTACAACAAGGTCCAAAGAACTTCACATTTAATGCTATCTGGAGCAGCTGATGAAGCTAAGGGAATAGGAACACAGGCTCATTTTGTTTGCTTACTGATTAGTGGGGACAAGCAAATGTTGTAGCTAGGGCCAAAGCCCCCAGTGGCACTGGATAATTATTCCTGCATCACTGAGAGATGCAGAGAAACTCCTGGCTGGGGCTAACGGAGAGATATCTTTTGAGTCTTCTCCCAAAAGCCTGAAAATTGCCTCTCTTGCCACATCAAAAGTATGAGACAATATGAAGATACTAAAGCTGTGAGAGGGATTTGAGGTTAAAATAAACTGCCTGAGGGGCTTCCCCGGTGGCGCAGTGGTTGGGGATCCGCCTGCCCATGCGGGGGACGCGGGTTCGTGCCCCGGTCCGGGGGGATCCCACGTGCTGCGGAGCGGCTGGGCCCGTGGGCCGTGGCTGGTGGGCCTGTGCGTCCGGAGCCTGTGCTCTACGAGGGGAGAGGCCACGGTGGTGAGAGGCCCGCATACCGCAAAAAAAAAAAAAAAAAAAAAAACCAAAACAAAAAACTGCCTGAGTGCTTATCAAGGTACTTTCCATGGCAGAGCTGGCTCGGCAGGCAGACTGGTGCACTGATGGATCTGGCTCTACCACGTACACATCAGGTGAACAGATTCTACATTCATTCAACATTCGAATTGTATGACTCCTTCTGGTTGTGTGCCTGCCACACAACTTCCAGGTAATCTGGCTTTCTAGGTAGAATGCCCATGTGGATGAGAGGAAGTACCAGTCAGGATGATGTGAATATCAAGTCTGTTGGGCAAGTGCAGCTCTCATTGCAAATATATATTTGCACTCCTTCCTTTAAAAAAAACTTTTAAAAAAGTGCCTTACGTTAATTATAATTTAGAAACAGGGAAAATAGTTGACAGTGCAAAGGGACACTATATGTGATAAAAGCCACATATTACTATGCAGGAGTAATATGCCTCTTTGTCACTGACATAGGGAAGAAAAACCTCAGTATTTTCACAAAGTTTAGACAAGTCAGTAGCTGTATCTTTCTAGTTGGTTCACCGAGAAGTAAGAGGGGTTTCCTTTTGAATAAACTGCCTAGCAGGAACATTGCAGAACCTTAAAATCAACTTGCCAATTACTGCCACAGACACACCAGTGTTCTAAATGCCTCCTACCTCAAAGAGAACTCAACTTTAAAAGTGTGAAGTCTTGCTATGTCAATTAGAATAATTTCTGGCCGTTGTACAAATGTTGACAGAGAAAAAAGTTGCTACAAACTTTCCCCAACCCAAATCAGAACCTGCTTCCAAAAAGGCTTTTCCTTCTCAGCAGTAGCATCAAAATCCTTCTAAGAATTTTAAAAAAGGGGAGAAAAAGGAAGAAAAAAAGAAAGAAAGTGCAATATGATACTAGGCATTAAAAGTTAAATTTTAAAAGTAAACCAAACAGGGGCAGAGCTAAAATCCTAACAGTATTCAACATAGCTCTAGTTTTTATATGCCATACAGGAGCAAGAAGTAACTAACACAGTAGATATGTGCATAATATTGCTTGTTAATTAAATTATCAAATCAAAAATCCTATCAGACTCGTTCTAGAAACTTAAAGTGTTTTGGATTAGACAAATCAAACCCATTCAATTTATGTCTTTTTTTTTTTTTTTTTAACTGAGGCTGCTCATTAAAGAGCTTTACAATTCCATTGGGAAACCCTCAGATCTTCCAGAGCAAATCTGGTTTTGTGAGAACCCCAAACACTTCATGTTACTGTTGTGTCAAGCCCAAACTATCTTCCATGTTCATTAACAAAATATCTTCATTCCTGCAGCATTTAAATGGTTGCTTGTTAAAAGAGAGAAGAGAGTGAGACTTAATGAGTTATGATAAAATATTTTCCTACCTTGTAGTCATATATTCAGCTCTATGACCTGCAGAAAAAAAAAATTAAAATAAGTCAACTGAATGGCATCCGTGCAATGCATTGGGCAATCTTTTGTATCATCTGTCCCTTGATTTATGATGCTGAGTTTACAATAACTTACACATTTTATGGTGGAGAGCATGAAGACAGTATATAAAGACAGACAAAAAATTCAAAGTAAATATTTCAAAAAATCTATACAAAAAATTTAATAAATTCTATAGATTAGAGAAACATATTTCACTTGGCAATATGAGGCAGGGAGTTTTATTTTTTATTACTATTTTTCAAATCAAGAAATAGCTGCATGATCTTTTTTTTTTTTTTTTTTTTTTTTTAGTTTTGTGGCCGTGCCATGTGGTATGTGGGATCTTAGTTCCCTGACCAGGGATTGAACCTGAGCCCCCTGCAGTGGAAGCTCAGAGTCTTAACCACTGGACCACCAGGGAAGCTCCTGCTTGATCTTAACTGTAAGTTCAAAGATGAAATACAAATAAAACACATCCAAGATTTGAATGTTAGTTATTCCCCGTCTTGATTGATACTTGTGAGAGAGAAGCAGGGGATCACGTAGGGTTAGGAGAACTCAATTTCCTTTAGATTAAATTGGTGTTTATTCTATAATATAAAATAAGGGAGAGAAGTTGCACTTTATAATCGGAAATGACATTTGCAGATATTAAAGTACAAGAACATTAAATTATGCTACATTCCACCAACTTGTAAGCTAAAAGCCTTTCACAGAATCCTCTGTCACTTAAAACATGAGGTTCCTATACATTCGGGCTTCTTGATTTGTTTTAAATAACAGCTCTGTATTTTTGTGGTGCTCCTACAAACTGAGGTAATTTCAAGTTTGAATACGTCTATGGGTTGCTGTCTGTTCTCTCTTATATTTAGGGTGGAGCAGTGAAGGGGTGTGGGAGAGTTAAACCATTCAACTGGTTTATTTGCAAAATGATGATACGGTTCTGAAACAGCCTGAAAATATAGCTGGCAGAGAAGGGTCATGTTGCAGCACAAACAGGTGAGACCAGCCCATCGTATCACAATGCAGTGATTCATGCTTGTAGGGCAAGGCCAATATAACAATCCGTAGAGAGAGCTGCCTAGTTGGGAATGGTGAATGAACACTGCCAGGCTGCAACGAGTCTTTTTACTCTATCATCTGCTTTTGAATAACAAGTGACATAAAGTATTTGGCTAATACTTATTTACTAAACAAGGGGCACCAGTTCATATCAGAGAATACCTTTCTCAAACAGATCCAGGCTACTGTTAAGTCTTGGTAGAATCTGTCCTTGGCCATGACTTGGGGTTGGGGTGGGGGAAAAGGAGAAAAATCTGATTTTTCCTCCACTACCCAGTTCTACCTATCATTTAACTGGAAGTCCCTTCCTTCTGGTGGCCTTCTGCTATTTTGGGGAACAAGAAAAAAGAGATGGTGGACACAGAACTCCAGAATTTATAGCTATTTCTAAGTGGGAGAGGTCTATCAGAAAGCGGAGAGAGCAAACGGTGAGCTGAGTGTGATGTCTTGCGGGATAGCCTTCAGCAGGAAGCTGGCTACACAGGGTTAAAGCACAAGGAGAAGACAGGGCTGGAGATTAAGATTTAAAGAGTTGCCACCCTTTAGGTTGTGCTGGGGCCATGGGAGCTAGCTGAGATCACCCAGGGTAAGTCAGTAGAATGAACAAAGGATGGAAGGCAGAGAAAATAGCTGGCTTGTGCTGTACTGTATTCTGCCATGCTGCATACTTTATTACAACATAAAAGTATGACATAAACTATATATGTATCAGTAACAACAATAAAAACAGCAGTGTCTAACATTTATTAGACACTGTTCCAAGCACTTTCTCTATAGTAACTCACAATTTTCACAACTTTATGAAGTAGGTACTATTACTATTTTTATTTTACAGAAGAGACTGAGCATACAGAGGGCAAGTGACTTGCCCAAGGTCACATGGTCAGTATGTGGTGGGTCTGGCACTAAGGCCCAGGTTTAATTCTAGATCTGAGCTACCAAGTAATACAGGGCAGGCCAAAAAGTTCGTTCTGCTTTAAGTAAAAATAAAAGACATTTTTCATTTTTGCCAAGAATTTTATTGCACAATGTATTCACTAACCGAACGAACTTTTTGGCCAACCCAATATATTGTAAAATGTAAGTCTTTTGTTTTCCCCAGAAAATACTCTGAAAGATCCTAGAAGACAGGTAGAGACTATGGCTTACATATCTGTCCACCTCATATGGCTAAAGCCAAATACAAAATACTGAAGATTTAATAAATTAAATAAATTATTAAACAAATCTAATATTTATCAAATTAAAGAGAATCACAGAGGTTAATAACTTTCAAGTGATTCAATGATAAAGATGTTAATGATAATTCCTTAGAAATGAAATGCTTTATGTTTAAATTTTGCTATTTTGTTAAAATATCCCAACTGAATATTCACTAGAGTTAGAAAAAGATCATATATAAAATGGCTTAAAATCATTTTGCTCCATCCATCCATGGTTAGTAGTATTTGATAAAAAATTAAAAACCTATAAAAGATCCATTTTGATTAATGAGTCAAGAGCAAGCTTTGCAAGAACTATCATTCATAGTATAACTGCCACCACCACATCCATCGTTTTTTTCTGCTAATAGTACTGAGTGTGTCTTAACTGATGAATGAGGTTTTATTTTTCAATTAGTATCATCATTAATAGATCAATAACACAAAAGCTTAGAAGAATCTGTTTCCCAGAGAAATGTGAATGCTTCCAGTGGTCTGAGGATTAAATTTCAATCACTTTCTTTGGAAGGCTACTTAATTATTAAGAACAACAGAGAACTCCTCCTCCCACCCCATGCAAGCCATTGGGAGGAAAAGAATGACCCATGGCCCAGAATTATCTTGTTGTTGGTACAAGCACCTACTTTGACTCCTTTTAAAATTTTACTTGAGAATTAGGAAGAGAATTATTTTTCATGCCCAAATGTGTTTTATGTCTACAGAGTAAAAGGAAAAACCGAAATACTAATTTGGTTGCAATTTGAGTCCCCAAACTAGGTAAAATATTTACAATGTGCACAGCTCAAAGTGAATGGAGTCACCCTAGATTTTGTCCCTAACGAATGATTGATACGGACTCCTGGTGTTACTTTCCAGCCCTTTTTCTTCCTTAAAAATACCAACTACCTGCAGTGCTTTTCTAAAAAACATAATTATTCACAATCAGCTTCTCTTTTGTGGTTTTTTTTTTTTTTTCTTTTTTTGCGGTATGCGGGCCTCTCACTGTTGTGGCCTCCCCCGTTGTGGAGCACTGGCTCCGGACGCGCAGGCCCAGCGGCCATGGCTCACGGGCCTAGCGGCTCTGCGGCATGTGGGATCCTCCCGGACCGGGGCACGAACCGTGTCCCCTGCATTGGCAGGCGGACTCTCAACCGCTGCGCCACCAGGGAAGCCCCTCAGCTTCTCTTTTGAAAGTATATTTGTACTCTTACTCAAAAGACAGACAAAGGATTAAGTGAGGATCATCTATTCAATTACTTTGTCAGAAACCTTATGCCTGGGTCTAGAAACAATATAACATGGAACTCAACTTCCAGTATTAGATTTTCTATGTTCAGCAAAAATTACACTGATATTTACACCCCCTTAACTCCAAATGCTGCACTCAAAGAAGCCAATGTGAACACTAAGGCTCATTACTAAATTAGAAAAGAAAAAAAATTTCAGTGCCTCAGTTTTATAGACATATAGCTCATTTACCGTGTTCGACTGAACATCTCCAACTTAAAAACAAAGACATCACAAAATGATATAATGGTGCTGCTGAAGGATGATGAAGATGATGATGACGATTTTGGTTTTAACAACTCATTATGTGTTTCTTTTTATTTCAGTTGTTTTCAAAGATTTGGAATTCTGAATTTTGACAGTGCCACTTTAAGAGCCCAATCTAGTTGCTTTGCAGTGCTGTAAATCAAAGGACTTACTGGGCCACTGGTAGCCTGCCAAAAGTGAGCAGCAAGACAGGCCAAACACATGTCCACAGTTACAGTTTCAGCTGTGTACGATCAACTGCTAAATCCCTGAGTTAGGCTCTATTTCTTTTACTATGAAGGCAGTTTTTGTAGCAATGAGCCTAGTATAACTCAGAGATGTGATTTCTACATAAAAAGTCAGGACTGTCCCCAAACACATTGTTTAATCCTGTGCTACAAACCTTAGTTGGCCAAACCCAGAGTCGGATCCCTTCTTAAGGGCTCACCATTGGATAATCTCACTGTGGGACAGGCGCCATTAACTTGCCTCGTCTCCTTTGGTGTAAGCCTATTAATGTGAACAGGGCTTGCATGGAAAGCCAAAGGGCTCAGAATGGCCGAGCTAAAAGGTGGGGCACGGCCCCCATGCTCCGCTTGTCTCTGGGCAAAGCCACCAGCAACAAGCCCATGCAGCACAACTGTGTGCTGCCAAGCCTGCACGGGGGGCAGGGCTGGGGAGCAGAGAGGTCTGCAGCCAGTGGGTCTGCCGGCACTGGGTGAGAACCATCCAGTTTCTTGCGCAGAATAAATCCAGTCCAGCGAACGCAGGGTACACGTGAACAAGCTTGTGTAGCTAGGACACCGGAAACCACTGAAAGTAATTACAAGATGAAGACATCGTGGCATGGAGCTCACAAGGTACGATACAGCTTTACACAGTTCAGCAGCTGAAGACAGAATCTGGCGTACGGATTCAGTGAACTGGCTGAAATAGAGTCCTAGCCAAAATGGCATGTAAAATAATATCAACCGGTGGGGCTTTCTCTCCAGGAGACATAAGGGAATCTACATAGAATGAGTACCATAAAAGTTTCAGAATGTGATCCCAAGAGTATTAACACATGTCTACATGCAGTGCCAAGAATGAATTCACCCACTACTTAATTCCCTCCAACTCACAGTTTCTTAAATGGTGTCTCTAGTCCTGTAGGGAAGGACTTTGTGCCTATTAAGTATTCATTTGCACTGAAGATTATTTATGCTTTGGGACTGGCAACAGACCTTGGGGCATCACTGCAATATCAGGCATTTGTGAAAAGCGGAAAAAAGAAAAAAAGACTTTACATGATATCATGAGGAGAACAAGAAAAAAGAGGACATAATTGCTGAGGTAAGGCAACTATTCAAAGAAAAAAAGAGGGCTTTTTTTTTTTTTTTTTTTTTGCAGTACGCGGGCCTCTCACTTGTTGCGGAGCACAGGCTTTGGACGTGCAGGCTCAGAGGCCATGGCTCACGGGCCCAGCCACTCCGCGGCATGTGGGATCTTCCAGGACCGGGGCACGAACCCACGCCCTCTGCATCGGCAGGCGGACTCCCAACCACTGCGCCACCAGGGAAGCCCCTACGGCTTTTTTTTTTTTTAAGGTTCAAACTTCTGTTACAGAAGAATTGAAAGACTAGTACAGGGAACATTCCTACGCCCTTCACTTAGATTTCCCACCTGTTAACATTTTGCCATAATGGCTTTATTTCCTTCTCTCTCCCTCTCTTATATAAATATCTTTTCTCCTGAACCATTTGAAGGTAAGCTGCAGACATTATGACACTCAGCAAGCATTCATTAAGAATAAGAATGTTCTACTTCATAACCATAATACCATTATCATATCTAGGAAAATTAAAAATTCATTAAATAATAGCATATAATATACAGTCTATATTTAAATTTCCCCAGTTGTCCCTAAAATGCCTTTTATAACTTTTGCTTTTTGATTCACAGTCTAATGAAGGTTCACATATTATATTTGGTTATTTTATTTTTTAAGACAGTTCTTAGCACTTTAAATGTTATTTGTTTTTTTTCTAAGTGAAATTGGCCTTTTATCTTAGAGTCTGGCATCCTAACTGCAATACACGGAGTTTCAGGTTACGATGATCTTTCTCCATGTGGACATTCCCAGAGGATAATGGTCCCTTGGAGGAAACCAGGAGATAAGGTGATGGAAACCCTGCTTTATGGCTAAGGAAGGTTCTAAAATGGTAGGAGGCAAGAGTTTAGGTCAAGGGAGCAAACTCTTTTTGGCCCGAGTTATTTACACAACTCAGTCCCCTGATTTCCCTCTCCCATCTGTATTCTCTTTCATTTTTTATAACTTCCAGCAAGATCTAGTGTGAATAAAAGAAAATTAAATGTATTACAGATTATGAGGTACGTATGACAGGAACTTCATTTGTGTTTTTTTCCCTTTTAAATTTCATGAAGATGAAAAGGGAAGCAGTAACATCTACACTGTACCCTTTATTTTAATCCTTTTTTTTCTCCTCAGTTATCCCATCTGTAAAAATGGGGAAATTAATAGTGCCCAGTTATATATACAGCTCAGAACAATGCCTGGCACAGAGAGAGCCTTGTGTTAGTGGTAGCTACTGTTGTTTTTGATACCATTAGATACAGCAATATGCTTAATAGAATTCGTTTGCTTCTCAACTAAAACCAATGCCTACTGAAAGAAAAAAAAATCACCCAAACTGGTTTAACTGGTTTCTAGAGTCCAAACAGGCATTAGATGGGACAACAAATACTAGTCCATTTAAACAAAAGGGGTGGGGCTGGAACAGTGGGGAAGTCCAAGAAGGAAAGGAAGAAGTGATGGGGGTGGGGGTGGGGGTGTGTGGGGTGTGGGTGTGGGGTGTGGGGGGTGTGGGGTGGAGTCAGCAGGTGGTAACAGGCTCCTTCTGACTTCTCTCTTCCTAGGATCACTGTGCTCTGAAGACCCTTCCTCTGGAGCTCTGTGTTGGCTAGATTTCCCTGTTCTGGTTAGCATCAAGCTCATAAAGAAAACAGTTCCAGGGAGAACTTGATTCTTACACAGATAAAGCCAAATCTAAACATACAGTGTTCTCTGCTTCTTCCAGCACAAGTTCACAGTTCACACTCTTAATGGAATACATACATGACACAACATATAATCCAGGTCATCTCCCCAACTATGTCAGATAACTGACCTTCTCCAAGGGTCCTCTGCAACAAGTCATGCTTGGCTTGAAGTTTTGTGATGAGATTACTACCCTCCAAATATTCTCTGAGTTTCTGCAAAAGCAAAGATATGTTTTTAACTTAAAAAAAAATTATTGTGTCCAGGAACTTCCCATAGGATATCTAAAATCCAGCCACTTTTGTCTTTTAGATCATAGAACCTTGCTAAGCAAAGTGTTGTGGCATCAGCCTATTAGAGATGTGGACTCTCAGGTGCCTCCCTCCCCAGACCTACTGGAATTAGAACCTGCATTTTAACAAGCTCTCCTGGTGACATGTATGTTCATTAAATAATCTAAAAATCCTGTTTCAGAGCAGTCCTCTTTAAATTTGTCCGCATATCAGTACTATCTCCTAAACCCTATCCCAGACCTACTGAACTGGAAACTCTGATCTTAGTAAAGAACCCCAGGTGATTCTGATGCAACTCCAGAAACATTGCTTGGGGCCCCCAGATCTGAGCCCCAAGAGTGGCTGGGGAAGCAGCAGGCATACCATGAAGTAGAACTGCTCGGTCTCCTGCTGGTTGGCTCTTCTCTTGGCGATACTGGGCTTACTCAGGTAGGTTTCAGAAACAGTAGACTTCACAGACTCTGTGGAACGACTGTGCTGGAAGCATTCAGAAACATCGTAGTCCTCGATGGTGACCATATCTTGTATCGTCTGCAAGGTGGCCTCAGTCGTTTTCTTAACCTGGGAATAGGAGCACATTTCTCAAGTTAGTACCTTATTTCGTGAATCCCACAAACAGTGAGAAACTGCCCTGTCAGGTAGAGATGGAGGCACAGGCCCTGCCCCCACCAAAGTTCAGAGTCTATTAGGGGAGAGAGACAGGTAAACAATACCCCATGTCACCAATATAAGGAGAGGCTTTCTTCAAAATTATCCTGAGGAGGATATCACTTTATATTTGAGTTCCTGTAAATCTCATGTATCACTGAGTACTCTCTCAATTACATTTTCTGTTTTAAAGGACCTTTTAAACTGAAGTGAAATTACATACAGAAAAATGCACAAACCATAAGTGTACAGCTTTATGAATTATCACCAACTGAACACACTCATGTGACTACCACTCAGATCAAGAAATATAGCACATTATGAGTACCCTCTGCTTCCCCCAGTCATCACACACATACTTTTCTGCTCCCCAGCAGTAGCTACTATCCTGATTTCTAACCTCATATATTAGTTTTGCCCTTTTAAGGTACTTATATAAATAAGTGGATTCTTAGAGCATATATTATTTTTGTTTTGTTTCTTTTGCTCAACTTTATGTAGTAAGATTTATTCATTTCTTGTGAGTACGGTATTTCACTACTGAATATTCATTGTAAGAATACATCATAATTCATCCCTTTTACTGTTGATAGATGACTTATTTCTGGTTTTGGGTCACTATGAATAATACTGCTATGAACACATTTTTGTTGGGCCACACACACTTGAGTAGAATTGCTGCTTATTGGGTATTCCAGACTGTTTTCTAAAATTATTGTTCTAATTTGTATTCCCACCAACACAGGAGAATTCCTATTACTCCACATCCACAACAATTGGTATTGTCAGTTTTAAAATTTTAAACCATTGGGAATTCCCTGGCGGTCCAGTGGCTAGGACTATGTGCTCTCACTGCCGAGGGCCCGGGTTTGATCCCTGGTCGGGGAACTAAGATCTTGCAAGTCGTGTGGCACGGCCAAAAAAGAAAAAAAAAAAAAAATCACCTAAAAATTTAAACCACTGTGTTGGGTGTGTAGTGGTGTCTCATTGTGGTTTTAATATGTATTTCTCTGATGGTTGAGATTGAGCACATTATCATATGTTGAAGGCAATCTAGATTTTCTCTCTTTGAAACAGTCTGTTAAAACTCTTGCTCAGTCTTCTATTGGGTGATGAGCCTTTCTCTTTACAGATTTGTAATATGTATATGAGTCTTTTGTTAGTTATATGGGTTGCAAATATATTTCCCCATTCTGAGCTCTGGTTTTTTACTCTTTCTATAGTGTCTAGATGAACAGTCTCTAATTTTAATGTAATCAATTTACTAATCCTTGCCTTTATAATCAGTGCCTTTTGTGTCCTATTTAAGGAATATTTTCCTATCTCATGGTCATAAAGATACTGTTCTATGTTATCTTCCAGGAGCTTTTAAATTTATCTTCCACATTTATCTTCCACAATTAGGTTGTACTCCACCTTTGCTTATCAAAGTCTAATGTAAATCAATAGCTTTATCCTTTTCCCAGACAATGTACAGAGTTTAGAACACCTTAAAACCATTTACTTTTCCTGACTTACATGCTATTTTTATAATGTTTTATAATAGGATGTATTATATATGTAAATATTTGTATACATTTAAATACAAGACATTATTATGATATAGTCAGTATTCATTTAGCTTTATCCATATATTTATTAAATTCTTTGATCTCTATACCTTATATTTTTAAGAACACCCTTTAGAAATTCTTTCTTTTAAAAATATAGTTGATTTATAATATTATGTTAGTTTCAGGTGTACAATAAAGTGATTCAGTTTTATATATATATATACATATATATATATATACACACACATATGTATACTTTTTCAGATTCTTTTCCATTATAGGTTATTTCAAGATATTGAATAGTTTCCTGTGCTATACAGTAAATCCTTGTTGTTTATTTTATATACAGTAGTGTGTATCTGTTAATCCCATACTCCTAATTTATTCCTCCCCTTCCCCTTTGGTAACTATATTTATTTTCTACATAGAAATTGTTTTTAGCATGAATCCTCTAGTGGTGAATTTTGCTTTTGTTGATTTAAAAATGTCTTCTATTTCACCTTCGTTTATGAAAGATATTTCTTCCTGGTTGGCAGTTATTTTCCTTCAGTACCTTTAAAACATCACTGTACTTTCTTGTGGCTTCCATGTTCCTGTTGAATGAGAAGTTTACTATCAGTCTATCACACTTTGAATGAACCCTGCTTTCTTTCTCCGGCTGGTTTTAAAGTTTTCTACAGTTTCACTGTAATGTATCTAGGTAAGGATTTTAAAAATATATTCTGCCTGGAATATTTTTGGACTTCTTGAATTATGTGATACTTTTCTTAAGCTCTGATAAAATTTCAGCCATTATCTTTACAAATATTGTCTCTATTTTCTTTTCTATCAGTTTTTTCTGGGAGTTTAGTTAGTATGCTAAAAATCACTGCATTCTCTGTATCTTGCCTTTCTCTTTATATTTTCTATCCTTTTGTTTTTCCATGCTGCATTTTGATTACTTCCTTCAGATTTGTCTTCCATTATGATAATTCACTCTTCAGCTGTGTCTAATCTGATGTTAAAACCATGCCTGATTTATTAATTTGGGTTACTGTATTTCTCAGCTCTAGAATTTCTGTGTGGTTCATTTTCAAATCTGTTATTTCACTGTTTATAGGTTATAACAGTGCCCTGCTGAAATCTAGGCTTGGCTTTTATCTTCTTGAACACAGTAAACAGCTCTTTTACAGTTTTTTTCTGGTAATCCCAATATTTAGTTCCTGTGGGTATACTTCTATTGTCTGTTATGTATTCTGGCTATCACTCATGTTGTCTTTTCTCCTTATGTACCTAGTTATCTTTGCTGGACAGTTTTTGTAGAGTTATTTGACATCTAGGGTGAGGTTTTCATCCTGAGAGAATGTTTGCTTATTTTTCCAAGCCATTAGGGGCACTAATAGTTCAGAATCACTGGATTTTATTTCTGTTCGAAATATTTGATGCTCTTCTTTTTGGGAACATATGGTTCCCTATGTCATGGGTTTCAGGCTTGGCCATGTACCTTGTCCTGGATAATGAAATGTGTGAGAATCAGCTGAGTGACTCAGTCCACCATTACAGGAAGTAGAAATATGTTCGATTGTTTTTTTTTTTTTAAAAAACAACAAAATACTGTTTAGGGAAGAAACAATAGCAATCAGTGCTAGTTTAGAGGCTTAAAGAGGTTATGTGAGGGAGTCAATTTTAAAAGGAGGCAAAAATTGAACAGATTTAGTCATTATTCCTGAGGATATGCAAAATGCAAAGGATAGACAATGGAAAAAAAGCACATTAAAGATGATTTTAAAAATAACATTATAAGTACTTTAAGAAAGTCATGATTATATATCTACAGGCTGAACGAAAAGACTCACTATCCTGTAGGTGACATCAGTAAGATGGTAGAATTAGAGGTCCCCTATTCATACACTCCCTCAAAAACAATTTGGCAGCCATCCACGGACAAAAGTGCATTTGTGGGGGCTTTGGGATCCAGATAGGAGCTTGTAAAACCTTGATGGAGCCCACAACCGCCAAGGACCAATTTGAGAAAGCTGGCCCATGCCCAGGTGGCAGGCTTGCCAACTTTGGTCCTGGCTACAGACCCAGAAATAGCCTGTCCGCTTGTAGACTCAGCTACAGTCCTGTTTGGCCTTGGGCCTGCCACCAGCACTATTTGCCAAGGGAACCAAGAGGAGTCACGCCCACCAATGTCCCAAGTAACAGGCCCGCTGACCTTAGTCCTAGATTTGGACCCTGTAGTAGCCCAGGATGCAGTTCCAGTCCCTCTCAGCCCTGGTCTGGGAGCAGTGCTATTGCTCAGGGACCTGTCCTTGCTCCCAGAGGCAGACCTGCCGACCTTGGTCCAACTGCAGATCTTGAAGTGGTCCTGTAATCTGGCTCCAGATGAGCCCCGCTGCAGTCCAGGGGGCAGTTCTGCTTGACCAGAAACCAGGCTGAAGACATGTCTATCTGTGCCCTGGGGGCAGGCCCACCAACCTCGGTCCAACTGTGGATAATGAAGTGGCCCTGTAACTTGGTTCTAATACCTCTTAGCAATGGCCTATGAGCAGTCGTACACATCCGAGGGACCCAACAAGAGACAAGCCCATTTGTATTCCCAGAGTCAGGCCTGCCAAACTCTGTCCAACTTTGGTTTTTGAAGCAGCCCTGTAAGTTGGATCCAGTCCCTCTCCGTAGTAGTCCAAAAGCAGTCCTGCCCACCCAGTCACCAGGAGGGAGACATGCCCATCTGTGCCCCCAGAGGCAGGCCTGCAGAACTTGGTCCTGGCTGTGGACCCTACTGCAGACCTGTGACTTAGATCTAGGTATGCTCAGCTGCAGTCCAGGGCCAGTCCTGCCCACGAGGGACCTGTCCAGTGACTTGGCAGGTGCCACACCCACCCAAGTCCTTGGTAACAGGCTCACAGACTGTGGCCCATACTGTGGACCCAGCAACAGTGAATGTGTTTTCTTGTCAATCGCTTTTCTTTTTTTTCAACTTCCTTCTCAGAAACAAGAGTCTCATGGTTATCATCAAAAACTCTGGAAATAATAAATGCTGCAGAGGGTGTGGAGAAAAGGGAACCCTCTTGCACTGCTGGTGGGAATGTAAATTGATACAGCCACTATGGAGAACAGTATGGAGGTTCCTTAAAAAACTACAAATAGAACTACCATACAACCCTGCAATCCCACTACTGGGCATATACCCTGAGAAAACCATAATTCAAAAAGAGTCATGTACCAAAATGCTCATTGCAGCTCTATTTACGATAGCCAGGACATGGAAGCAACCTAACTGTCCATCAACAGATGAATGGATAAAGAAGATGTGGCACATATATACAATGGAATATTACTCAGCCATAAAAAGAAATGAAACTGAGTTATTTATAATGAGGTGGATAGACCTGGAGTCTGTCATACAGAGTGAAGTAAGTCAGAAGGAGAAAAACAAATACCGTATGCTAACACATATATATGGAATCTAAGAAAAAAAAATGTCATGAAGAGATTAGTGGTAGGACAGGAATAAAACACAGACCTACTAGAGCATGGACTTGAGGACATGGGGAGGGGGAAGGGTAAGCTGTGACGAAGTGAGAGAGTGGCAGGGACATATATGCACTACCAAATGTAAATTAGATAGCTAGTGGGAAGCTGCCGCATAGCACAGGGAGATCACCTCTGTGCTTTGTGACCATGAGAGGGGTGGGATAGGGAGGGTGGGAGGGAGGGAGACGCGAGAGGGAAGAGATATGGGAACATGTGTATATGTATAACTGATTCACTTTGTTGTAAAGGAGAAACTAACACACTATTGTAAAACAGTTATACTCCAATAAAGGTGTTAAAAAATAAAAAATAAATAATAATAATAATTACATAAACATAATGGTGTAATTAGCCTAATATTTATGCAAGTAATGTGATTTAATGTGGTTTCTTAAACATATCTAAAATTGGAAAGTACTTTTGCATATAATATTGAGCATCATAATAAACTTTGCTAACTACTTTATTACTAAAAAAAAAAAAAAAAAGTCTCATGGTTAAATGTGGAGTTATCGGGAAGAATAAAGGATGTGACAGAAGCCACCAGATACAATGGCTGGGACTATGTATTATCCCATGGGACACTCCCGATGAAGAACAACACCAGCTTCTGACACACACACAAGCCATGTTAATAAGTCACAAGGGGGAACATAATGAAGCAAATATGAAACAGCTAATATGAGGCTTGTAATGACTCCCCATTAGTAGCAAGGAAACACAGTTGGGTTTGGTAGAAGGAGAGTCCAAAAACATGATAAGGAATTATGAAAAACCCAAAGAACATGCTGTACTGGAGGAGTGTCCAGGTGGCCTGGACTCTGAGAGGAGATTTCTATGGCCCTCTGTAGACTGCCTCTTTTGCCTTTCTTCTCCCAGGACATTACAATTATTAGAGAAAACAAGAAGTTTCCTTCTCCAAACACACTGATTTAGTTTTCTAGGGCTGCCATAACAAAGTGCCACATACTGTGTGGCTTAAACAACAGAAATTTATTGCCTCATAGTTTTGGAGGCTAGAAGTCTGAGATCAAGGTGTGGCCAGGGTTGGTGCCTTCTGAGGCCGTGATGGAAGGAGCTGTTCTAGCCCTGCCTCCTCGGCTTATAGACAGCCGGCATCTTCTCTCTCTGTCTCTTCATATTGTCTTCTGTGTTTCTGTGTTCAAATTTCCCCTTAACATAAGGACATCAGTCACACTGGTTAGGGGCCACCCTAATGACCTCACTTTAACTTGATTACCTCTGTGAAGACCCTATCTTCAAATAAGGTCACATTCTGAGGTACTGATGGATAGGACTTCAACATATGAATTTTGGGGGAACACAATTCAACCCCTAACACACACCACGTTATTTCATGGCACTGTGCCTTGTACCGTGTACCTGGTGCAGGCCTATTCATCCTTTAAGACTTATCATTCCATCTGTGAAGGTGAACCCTAGCCCTGTCCTCCCCTCCCCACTTAACTACTCCCTCCTTGCCACCACTGACCTTGTATGTATTTCAATTAGAGCACTGTATCCTTTCAGATGTATTAAAAATTAGCAGAAAGAGACCACACACATATAAACTGGATTAATGCCATAGTTACTTAGCCAGGGGTACAGAAACTTATTGCCAGCATAGGCCACAAGAGGCAGTAGCAGCGGCAGAGCACTTCCCTTGCTCCTGGTACCTTAACAGAGGGGTACAGGTGCCAGTGACCCTGTCACTGCTGGGTAAGGTGTTGCCAGATTTAGAAAAACAGTCCAATTTTTGCTGCTCTTCCCCCTGCTTTTGGGGAAGGGTCATGTCACCATTCCAGAGGAATTCACACTAGTAACCTACACACTTGCATTTAAGGTGATGTTTACAAATACCAGGCTCTCCTGACTTCTGAACAAAATTCATTCTCAGCAATGATACAGCTTAATCCGAAGAAGAGAACATCATCATTGCTTAGAGCTCTCTAAACAACATTTCTGCTTCAGTCATGTCTCAGAAAGCCTGTTTTCCTGCAGCCCATCTGGACTCTGACTTAATGACCCTTCTGGGTGGACCCTCTGCTAAGAGTGGTCTGAGGAGCATGATCCCAAATCCATTTCTCACCAGCACCTACACCACACTGTTTAGAGGGCCTCTGTTTTCTATCTCCAGCGGGAGCACCTTGAGGTCAGGGACAACTTATTAACTAGCACAGTGCATGGAATACAGCAGATTCTTAAGATAGCGGTGAAAATGAACTGAATGAACGGTGGAAGTTGGAGTCATCCTCCTTCCCAACTGATAAGATGCCAGAGAAATGCTCAGCACACACCAACAACGTGGGGTTTCCTTGCTGACACTCATCCTGAGCCCTGCCATTTTCTTCCAGATGCCCTATCCCATCAATCACTTTTAGACACTTTCTAGAAACTCTCCTCATTCCACTTGGTATTCTTCTGGATCAAGGCCCTCCCTTCAATGAGTTAAGGCTTATTTGAAACAAACAAACAAACAAACAAAATATACACACATACACACACACACACACACACACACGCACAGCTTCTAAAAACAGGCATTTCCAGTGAGAAACAGTTGATTCTGTTTTCAATTTTGGCCGAGATGATGCTATCATTTAAGGGATAAATGGCAGTTTTCTTTTGTTTGGGCTTTTACTGTCAACCTCATCAGTAGACGGTTTCAGACAAGTAAGAAACACTTAAGTTAAAATGAAGTTAAAACCACAGAAGTCATCATCAGACATAGCAATAATGATTAAGTGGTTATCAAGCTTCACTTCTTAAACCAACTGCCCCTAAGGGTTTGATCAATGATGTATATGACTTGAGATTCTGCTGCAGTCATCGATTGGTATTATGGGAAATTTGATGGGGGGAAATGTGATTTTTCTACCCTAAGTAGAAATGTAAGCAGATAGGTTAGGGGGTCCCTAGAGAAAGAGAACCAGGAATGGATGGCTTTCTTGACATAAGAGAAGCCATTTTAGCCTAAGCCATTTTGTGATCTAAGCCTGGCCACAATGCTTGCCCTTGAACAGGTCTCAGTAACCAAGGATCTCAAGGGAACAAAGGAATGCAGGAACAGAGAAAAGACAGTCAAACAATAGGCAGTGATAAAGCAGAGTCCTAGTTCCTCCTCAAGGGATATACATAACATATCTTTGAGTTCTGCAGGAACTAAGGCCCCTACCCAGGTGGAGGACAGAAAGAGGATGTTGACCCTCCTGACCTCAATCAACTAAACTTGGACTCTGTTGACTTTTGCCCCCAATTCTATGCTGAATTTTCCTCTGCTCAAACCTCTTCAGGAATATGCATATACCTTTAGCTTAAAACTTCCCCAATTCTTGCTGTTGGGGAGTCACTGCTTTGGGAAAGATGCCCGGTATTCTCCTGACTTGCTGCAAGTAATAACAAATCCTTCCTTCTCCTGCACTTTGGCTTGGTTGTGTCTTTTGGCTCCACTCCCACCAAGAGGTGAACCCAGTTTTCGGGTAACAGGAAGTATAACCAAGATATCTCTTACTTCCCTCAATTACCCATGCCATGAAAATTATCTCACATGTTTGCCTAAAATCTTGTTCATTATTGTTGAAAATATCCTGTGTAAGGATTATATTTGGGAATAGTCTGTGAAATACTCCCTAGTAAACTGTTGGTGAAAGAATTTAAGTGGTGCTAGGAAAATTTATATGTTCATTAAACATTGTTGCAAATTAATTGAGGAATTAATTAGAGACTACTCTCTTTTCTATTCCCTTCAGGGGGATAAATCTCCTATAACTTAAGAGAAATTAGTTGTTTTATGTGTGAGAAGGTTTTACTCATACCACAGAAGTGACATGCTTACAAAAGCTCTATTTTCTAGAGCAAATATTGGGACAAATGGTCTGAAAATGGGGCAAACTACTTAAAAATAAGGCTGTCCTAAAGAAAAGAAAGGCCTAATTGCTTTACTTATGCAATTCATTTTCCTTTTCTTTGGCTTTGATAAAGGTGAGACAGGAGGGAAGGGGGCAGGGCACAACCGTTAAAAGAATGACACAGCCATTGAGGATACGACAAAAACTGGTTAGAACCAACTAGGCCCAAGATGGCAGAAGACACAACTCCCAGTAGACCTTGAGCCTCATTAGACGCTCACTGTAATACACTAGCATATGCCAAACAACACACCCACAGGTGCCATGACACTCTTGAGGGCCACCACAAAAGGCCAAAAAGTGGAAGTGCGTGGTGGCCCAATTCCTGGGAATCCCTGCCCCTTCCCCCAAATAGAATATCCCTCCCACTTGTTAGCCTATGAAATTATCCAGCCCCAAAAAACTAATAACCCTGGACTGCTTCTGAGACAACAGCATTCTGCCTATGGAATGTGTATCTCTCTAAATAAACTCTCTTTCACTTTACCTTGGCTCACTTTTGAATTCTTTCCTGTGTGAAGCCAAGGACCCTCACTTGGCAGCCCGTCCCAGGAACTCACCTGAAACCTGGGACATGACCATCCTCTTGCACCCCATTCTCCTGCAACAAAGGGAGGAATGAGGAACTCTAAGGAAAGGGAAATGTGATCTATGGGGAATTACTCTAGAGGCCAGCTTTGAAAGAAAGGAGACACAGCAATGACCCCCCTAAGCTGAAATCCCTATGACAAAGGTTAAAAGTAAATTTTTTCCTTCCCTTCCCTTTCCTTTCCTTCCTTCTTTCTTTCTTTTCCCTTGCAGTTTTATTGAGATATAATTGACAGGGCAATAATAAAGTCTACAGCATACTGATTTGACTTAACATACATCACGAAATGATGACAACAATAAGTTTAGTGAACATCCATCATCTCACCGATACAAAATAAAAAAAGTAAAAAGGATTTACTCTCAACAAATTTTACACATAACACACAGCAGTGTTAATTATATTAACCATGTTGCACATTACATCCCTAGTAATAATTTATCTTATAACTGGAAGTTTGTACCTTTTGATGATCTTCATCCAACTCCCCCTCTCCCCCACCCTCCTCTCTTTTTCTATAAATTTGGTCTGTTTTTTAAGTCTAATTGACCTACAGCACCATGTTAGTTCCTGGCGTACAACATAGTGATTTGAAATTTCTATACATTATAAAATGATCACCATCTTAAGTCTAGTTACCATCTGTCACATATCACAAAGATATCACATAGTTATTGACTATATTCCTCATTCTGTACATTAACCTTTGACTCATTTATTTTGTAACTGGAAGTCTGTACCTCTTAATCTCCCTATTTCACTTGAACAGTAAACTTTCAGAAAGTGGACATGGCTGTGTAACATTAGGTTGGAAAGACTTTGGAAACTGTGTGTATAGTGAGAAAGGTATACATGATCATTTAGATTTAGGTTGCTTTCAAAGTGTTGCCTTTAAAAATAATGTTTATTAATGTTTCACTTCAAAGTTTTAATAAAAAGTTATACTTTTAAGTAAAAAAAAAAAAAAATTGGGGAATAGAGTTGTGTGGGCAGCAGTCCCTGCTCTAATTCTATGGGCACAATACACAGCGAAACTAATAATATATATTTGTGGACCGGCTGACTGGAAGTTGGAATCATAAGGCTGAGGTATCACCGATGCAAGTTCACAGCATAATGAAACTGAAAGCTCATTTTAAAAGGTTTAACAGGCAAATGTAAAGTTTTTTACATTTGAACTTCACAGTTCATTTACTGTGAAGTGACAGTAAATGTTACAATCCATTATGAATCTGCATCAACCAGAAATTTTATCAAACCCTTCTCAAGCCTTTACTTCCAACTTTTACTACTTACGAGTATACTCAGGCCATTTTACAAATGCATACTGCTCTCTTCTCTTTGTTTTAAGGCAAGTGCTGCAAAATCAACTATCTTCCAGGGCCAAGTAAGTAATGAAAATAGGCAAGTGGGCTGAGTGGGGCGTATGGCAAATGGGAAGCATGTGCTCTGCATCTAAGGGGAGTATGTACTCCTCAGCTCAAGCCAGTTATCGTCCTATAGAAATGCAGGTCTAGTATGAGAAGATCTAATTTTTTTGAAGCTGAAAATCCACATTTTAATGCAAAACTTCCAATTTTTAAATGACAGTAACAATTTAAAAAAATCAAGCACTGTAGAGCAAACAAAATTTGTCCATGGCCAGACATGGTCTGTGGGCTCTTAGCATGGAAACTCCCTTCTTAGAAGGCCTCCTCCAGTTTCAAGGGGTGTCCATTATTTATGGCTGTGTAAGATTTGGTGAAAAGGTTCATGTTCTATTTAGCTGCCCTATCTATGCTTTTGTAAGCTTGGATGAAATTCTCCCTCAACTTTGATCTTTTCACTGGGCAGTCATAATTAGTTTTAGTTAATTAAACTCTTTCCAATAAATTTTGGACTTTATGAGTATGTGTGTGTATATACACACACACACATATACACGTAAGTTTGTGCAGAGGCAGAGAATTACATAGAATTATGCATGTGTTTCTTAACTTGTATATTTTGCTTTGACACCAAGGTGTCAATTTTCTGTCCTCCTATCAGTGGAAGATCAGAGGCAAATTCCTTATTCATGGTGGAGAAAAGTGCTACACAGGGGCTCCAAATCAGCAATGATTGCTATGTTGTTCCCAAGTTAGATCTCTTATTTTTCACATTGTATAAACGACTTGTTATAGACTGCTTCTCCACTAGACACATGCTAACTGTAACTTATTCATCTCTCTACTTTCCACACCTGGAAAAATATGTGGAATGTAGAAGTTGCTCAATAAATATTTATTTTACTGAAATGAACTAACCCACTGCATCAAAACTCCTTAAGTTTGTTCTCAACGCCTCTCGTCACACGATTTCAGCTTCACCTTCAGCTCATCCCCAAGGAGAACCTGGGTGATAACCAAACTGCTCTATTCTCCAACCTTGAAATATATTAAAACCTCTTTCCCTCTTTCTATACCTATGAAGTCTACTGGTTGCCGCAAATCCAATTTAAATCTTACTTTCCTTGCGAATCCCATTCTACTACAGTGAATCTGTTCCATATCCAAGAATCATAAACCACTTGTCATGCTCAGAAGAAACATCAGGACAATCCAATTCATTTGTTTCTACAGTAAATTTTGAAAAATTAGCCCTTGGAAAGCAGTGTCTGCCCCTATCAGTTTATAAAGATAGTGTACTTCTCCACGTTATGCCCAAAGAGGAAAACTAGGGTTACAAACTCAAAGGGCTGCAGAGGCCAGACAGGTTACATAAATGGACTAGTCCAATGTAAGAAAATCAGGAGCTGAACGACTATGGCAAAGTGGAATTCGAGTACCCCAGCCTTTCCCTTCACGAGGCAACACAGGGGCCAGAGTTCCCACACTTTCCTGTTTTTAACAGGCCCAAATTGTGTGAGCCAAACCAAACAGGTCTGTGGGCTGCCAGTCTTGACCTTGTGTATAATACACTATTTTCCTAGAGTTTAGAGACTGTTTCCAAATGAAACCGCAAGAGCATATGCATGAAAAAAAAATTGGAAGTCACTAGGCATACAAACACTAGGTCTAATAGGATCCAGTAAACTGCATTAAGTGAGTATTTTGTGATGCCTTGCCAAAACCCTAAGCTCTAAAAACACCTCAAAGAGAGCAACAGCTTTCCTTTGGAAAGTTTCATTAGTGGGACTTTACACAGAGACTGAAATCTTAATCACATTGGTTGTATCTTATATACACGTTTGAATAAGGGGTGGTTTGGTTCTTCCAGAAAGACCAGAAACCAGAAAGGCTGCAATGGGTTTTCACCAAACTATACTGGTCTAGAAACATGACACTCTTTCTTAACAGAAACAAACACACATTCACATAATTCAAAACATCTCAGTGGAATCAGAATAAAAGAGGGTACTAAAGTGAATTTTGACCATTTATTTTATCAAGGGCTAACTGTTGTTTTTTTCCTTTCTGTCCCACACTTCTTCTTTTGGAAATTGTTTGTCTCTAGAAATACGTATTTCTGCTGAGGCTGTCAATCAAACGGTTCTATGAATGGGCACAGAATCTAACCTGGCCAATGAAAAAAATCCCATTTCCTGGCTGTAATAGTTGGTCCAAAAGTATGCATGACTTAAGTCAGGCCAATGAAAGATCTTATTTCAGAGATAAGGATGTTGGGACGAGGTGAGACGGTAAACTGTAGGGACCATGTAGTCCTGGATCTCCCAATACAGAACATGCGGAGAGACTTCCTACCAACACACATGAAGATATCACTTCAAAGTGATGAAAAGAGATTCCTGATAACTATCATCTGGACACAGATCCAATCACCACTGAGGCTACTGCAAACACTGACCAATACGTAAATTTTGTAACTTGACTAAGTGTGATTTGGGTTCCTGTAAATTACATTTGAGTGCCTTGACTAACACAAGAAACATTTGTGGTTCCTATTTTTATTTAAGTAGAACATGGACCCAATAAATCAATTTCAGAAACAGGCAGCTGAATTGTACGACTGCTTTCTGGCTCAAAATATATTTATAATTCACATTTTATGTTCTATCCATTTAAATCCAGTAATGTCAGCAAATAAACAGTTTTATACTCCCATTCAAGTACTATGATTTTTGTACTCATAATTATATCAGTAATGCCATATTCAGTACCAAAAATCTAGAAACTACAAAAAAGCATAAAAAGGGACTAATTTCAAAAGTTAGGATTAAATTAACATGTCAGACGTTTCTTTCCACACATTCATGTAGATTCTATTTTTTTTTTTTTTTTTCCCGTTGCGGAGCACAGGCTCCGGACGCGCAGGCTCAGCGGCCATGGCTCACGGGCCCAGCCGCTCCGCGGCATGTGGGATCTTCCCAGACCGGGGCGCGAACCCGGTTCCCCTGCATCGGCAGGCGGACGCGCAACCACTGCGCCACCAGGGAAGCCCCATTCATGTAGATTCTTGAACACATATGTTGAATTTGATAATCTGTTGGGAACTACTTTCAGTATTTAAGAATTTAAGAATAAAAGGTGTGTCTACATGTGTATGCAGTGAATCCCTGGTAAAGTATTCATTTATGGTAGAATATAGAACCTTTGCATTTATCTTCTACAAGGAGTACTTTAGGAACTCTGATTTAGCTGAAAATGCAGGATGAAGAGATTGCAGTTACAATGTTAAATTCCCTTAGGTCGTGTGAAACTGTCTTCCAGTTTACATTAGAATTCATTTTGCTTGTGAGGGCAGAAAGCGTGCTCACCTCCTCGTTCTCAATCTTGAGCGTGGCGAGTCGGGACTGCAGCTGCTGGTACCTGAGCATAAGCTCTGCCTGGACCGGCTGCTGTGCGCTGACCTGACACACCTGATGGGGAATCAGAAACCACAGTTACAACAGGGAGAGGTCCAGCCAGCCTCCAGGTGCACAGTTCTCCCATTTAAAGGCTGCGGGAATCAGGCGGATCCCCTCAAGATTCCAATTACATATTTTACTTTTAACAGCTACCTCAAAACTTCAATCTTAAATATGAACTTGTTATGTAAGTGGCAAGAGCAGGATGCAGCTGCTTGGTCTGGATATGGCTGGGAAGAAAGCAGCGATAGGAAGCATCCCTCTAAGAATGTGGCGGTTGCTGGAGATGGAGCTCTGATGCTGCCGTCTACCCGTGGAATAAGTATTGCGCAGAGTGTGACGGATGATCCAAGTGTACGGTCATGCAGGCCTACTTTGGTAGGGCAGGCAGCAGAGCCTGCTGGTTACAGTCAGCTGGGTGATGACAGTGAGTTACTAAACCTCAGCTTCCTTATCTGTAAAATGGGGATAGTAAGAGTACCTATGCCATAGGGCTGTGGTGGGCATGAAAGGGGATGATGTACATAAAGCACTTAGAACACTGCCTGGCACACAGTGAAAACTCAGAAAAAGTGAATAACTGTTTTCTGTATCTTTCAACCATGGCTTGTCTTGCCAATTTTCAGCCAAATCATGTGATTCACCATGAAACTGAGGAAGCCACTTGTCTTAGGCTTTGGTAGAAAGATATTTTGGCCATGATCTCAGTTATGGATAAGGTCAAAATTAGAGCTTTTTAATTATATTAAAATCAGACTAGAAATGAACAATTTCTTTTCATCTTCCTCATCACAGAAATGGTCTCAGCAAATGAGAGTTTCCTTTTATGGAGTCTCCAAGACATCATAGAGATTATTGCTTCCTGGCAGAACTGGCCATAAAAAAGGGCAAGAGACTTACTATATTAAAATAATAATACTTAAAAAAAAGTAACAACTTTTAACCCAACTGAAATCACTTGTTTGTGACATTTTATCATTCTGTGTTTAACACATCCATCCATAACTGAAAGATTAAAACCATTTGGTTTTAGAAACATAACTCTGGGTGGGATAAGCCACTCGCCTGTCAAATTCATGTGCTATTGGCATAAAGATTGCTTACCATTTTTAATCAAGTAATTCACTCTATCAAATCAAGCAAAAATAAAATTAGGCTAGAAATATATCAGGTACATACATATACATCTTATAAGTCTTAACATTAGGTATTTCAGAAAAAATATGACATTAAAGAAGAAATCTGCCATGGAAATTATAAGTACGTCTATTTTTAAAAACATACTGTCACCACAATAAGCTAAAATTGAGTTTTTAATCTACGAGTACTGTTTTGCACAGCTGGGACACCAAATGCTATAGAGCATGCTCCATTATTGGTTCTTCTTGTTTCCCCCTGTTCACAGACAATAAATATACCACTGTAACTCATAAATGGTTTAAATGGATATTTTCCCTTGCATAAAATAGGATAGAAAGCTAAACTCATATAAAGAACCTAAGATATAATACATCCTTTCTAATGCTCGTTTTACCAGTTTGGAGATAACTTGAGTCTTAAAAAAATGTTTTGTATATTTTTTCCTCTCTTCCATTTTCCTGCCATTTATAATTATTTTTCTTTACAGAGATCTTTAAATCAGGATTATAAGAAGTCTTCAGACAGATTCTATTGGGCCAACAAAATGCTTTGTTTTGAACTTAAATTTGAATGTCTTGAGGTGGAGAAAGAATTCTTTAACTATCCTGCAACAGTTTAGTGCTTACACCCAGGTGAGTTTGTACCTCTATTTCTTTGGCCTCTGGAGGCATTAGAGTGTTTGACCATTGCTTTAAAAGGTGGTAGTGGCTGATTGTTGAGTATTATGCTAAGATCCCATGCAAAGGCAGCCATGAGAAGACAACTGGGAATTTTTACAGCTGCTGGGTACAGCAGGGGAAGAGTAATATAAGTTAAGAGACAATTCATTAGTTTTAAAATAATCAATTACTGACCTCATCACCCATGTGAGACTGAAACTCAAACTTCATTGGTGGACAGAACGCAGCAGGGTACATCTCCATGAATCTCTGCTTATCACTCCTGGGCTCCAAATTGTCAACTGCATTCTCAATAATGTCTAAGCCTTCGTGTCTGGAGGTTTCAAGGTTATACTCCGCAGAGAGATATGTTCTCAGGGCTCTGTTTAGACTTGCATGGTAGCCAAGATCACAGCACTTAAAAAGTAAAAGAACACCACATATAAAAATTAACTCAAAATGGATCACAACTTAAATGTGACAGCTAGAACCATAAAATTCTTAGGAGCAAACCTTCATTACCTTGCATTAGGCATTCGTTTTTTGGATATAGTATCAAAAGCACAAGCAACAAAAGAAAAAATAAATTGGGTTTCATCGAATTTGAAGACTTTTGTGCTTCAAAGGGCACTATCAAGTAAAAAGATAACCCACATCATGGGAAAAATATTTTGCAAATCATGTTATCTGATAAGGAATTTGTATCTAGAATATATAAAGAACTCTGGCAACTCAATAATAAATAGACATATAGCCCAATTAAAAAAATGGGCAATGGATCTGCTAGGTATTTCTTAAAAAATACATATACAAATTGTCAATAAGCATATGAAAAGATGCTCAACATCATTTGTCATCAGGGAAATGCAAATCAAAACCACAATGTGATACCACTAGGATGGCTAAAATAAAAAAGGTAATAACAAGGATTGGGGAGGATGTGGAGAAACTAGAACCCTCATACACTGTAGATGGGAATGTAAAATGTTGCAGTCACTTTGGAAAAGAACCTGGCAGTTTGTCAAAAGGTTAAACATATGACTTGGCAATTCCATTCCTAGGAATATATAAAAAAGAGATAAAACTTGTACATGAATGTTTCTAGCAGTATTATTAATAGCTGAAAAGTGGAAACTAAGTATCCATCAATAAATGAATAAACATTTTCAGCCATAAAAAGGAATGAATTACTGATACATGCTACAACATGGGTCAGCCACACATTGTATGACTCCATTTATATGAATATCCAGAATAGGCAAATTTATAGAGACAGAAGGTAGATTAGTGGTTGCCTAGGGCTGGGGGATGAAGGAATTAGGAAGTAATGGGTAAGGGGTGCAGGATTTTTCGGAGTAATGAAAATGTTCTAAATTTGATTGTGGCAACATATACACAACACTGTGGATATAATAAAAGCCAACTGTGGATTTTTAATGGGTTAAATGTATGGTATGTGAATAATATCTCAATAAAGCTATTAAAAATAAAAGAAGCAAAATCAAATACAGGAAAGAAATAATGAAAAACTAGCTTTCAAGTTTGTTCACGCATACTGAGATTGATACAATGATCTACTGTAATCCTTCTAGGATGCAAACATACTAACTGTAATATTGTGATGTTTGTATAATTTACTGAAGACAACAATAATCTGTACTCTTTCAGAAATGGGAAAAGCAGGTTTGAATCTGCCAAAATAGCCCAGGAATGCCTTCTTTCTTATCTCTAGAATAACATTTTTCAATAAGAAATGACTGCCAAAGTCCTTTTATCAGAGATAGAATTTTGTTTAGTATTCCCAGGAATACAAGGGCTTTGGGCTTCAATCTTCACTATCTTTAATTTGTATTTATTTATTCATATTGCATTTTAAGAGAATATAATTTTAAAAACAGTGTAACTCTGGATACTAGTCAGTTATAAATTACTGACAGAATTTTAAATTTGTACATAAAAGCAATATAAATCTCTTAAAGAGAAAACAAGTGGTTTTAAAGGTACAAAATCAGGTCATCCCTATATTGTTCTAATGAAGTTCAATCAATTCAATTTGATTCAATTCAACTCAGCTCACTAATTGGCCATCTATAGATGCCTGGGCATTTGCTAGGCTCCAGGAATATGAAAACCGGAACACAGTAAAATATAATCTCCATTCTCAAGGAATTCAAGTATAAGTTGTTCATCAGTTTGCTACTAAAAGAGTAGTAGAAGGGTGCAAAGGACACAACTTGTCTTATGTTTTATGAAGGTACAGATTTAATCACTGACCTGTCCTTAGAAATGCCAACACATTTAATTCCACCCTCACCCTCCAATTTCATAATGCTTAAATTTGGGATTTTTACATAAACATATTATAAAATCTTAGTTTTCAAAGTGTGGTCTGTGGACCAGCAGCAAATGCAGACTCTTGGGCCCCACCCCTGACCCACTGAATTAGAATCTGAAGCTAAAAAAGAAATACGCACGTTGATTCATATACACACTAAAGTTTGAGAAGCACTGCACTAAAACAATCAAGTAAAAGGGTCTTGAACCCTGTCCTTTAGGGGTGCCATTTCTCCAAATAGGTCAGAGAATCAACTTGATTAAAGATTACTTGATTTAAAAAAGCAGACAGGGCTTCCCTGGTGGCGCAGTGGTTGAGAGTCTGCCTGCCAATGCAGGGGACACGGGTTCGTGCCCCGGTCCGGGAAGATCCCACATGCCGCGGAGCAGCTGGGCCTGTGAGCCATGGCCACTGAGCCTGTGCGTCCGGAGCCTGTGCTCTGCAACGGGAGAGGCCACACAAAGAGAGGCCCGCGTACCACAAAAAAAAAAAAAAAAAAAAAAAAGCAGACAGTAGCTGCCACATCACAATTACAAATATAAGCAAAACATAGTTGCGAGATGCAGCAATCAGTCTCTGCATTAATACATTTCCCGTGGAATCAGCTGCACTCAAATACAGAGACTCATTTTCAGTTAATTAAAAAATTCTAGCCTCAGATGAGCAAAGTCCTCTTTTATTCCTCTTACTCCTCGAAATCCATAATGGTTCTGTGTAACAACTTTATACACCTCAGAGGGACTGAAAAATTATTCTTTCAACAACACCTCATCTTATGAAAACATAAATTTGTGAAGGAAATGGCCTCATTTCTTTGAGATGTACCAGTGCTTCAAAACACCCTAGTATTTTGAAAGAAGGCAGATTCAACTTGATTATAATGAAGCAGATCACACAAGCTCCTTTACTTTATGAGTACTGATCCCAATGGGACTTAATAGAAAATTGATATTGAGAGGAAACAACCCAGAGAAAAGCCTTTTCTTCCCCCCAACAAAAACCAAGTCTCTTTTCAACTTAAAAGAGAAAGGAAAAAAGAGAAGAAGAATGAAGGAAAAAGAGGAAGAAAAAGAAAGAAGTTCAACCCCAACTATCCACTTGAATTACAGCTCTGAAAAATACATACCAAATTTTCATTACTTCCAGACTTAGTTCACTCCTCATATTTCTAAGTTTGGCTTCTTTGGGGAGTAAATGTCAAGATTTCAAAAGTACCAGTGATGTTTCCACACCCAGTTCAGCCAGGCAAATTTGTTGGGTCTGGTCCCAGTAAGACACCCCTTATTTCACTGTTGTTTCCGAATAATTTGGGGAGAAGCATGCATGTGGCTTAGTAATCAACCCAGGGGCCTCCCTGGGTGTCTTCTGGACTTTGAGAACTTAGGAGATTTCTGTGATGAGCTTTGATGGAAAATTTCCTTCTCTGACCTCTACCAATACTTTCCAGTCTGTGAGGTCATGTAACTGGCATGATTTTGTTACTTGTGATATGCAGCTTTTTCTACACTGTAGGCTTTTTAACCATCCAGAATTTTAAAAGAAACAAGAAACAGCAATAAAATTCTTATTCAAGGTCTCCTGAGACAGCAAGACCTGTCACAGTCATTTTTTTTTTTTCTAAACTGGAAGCTAAAATGACACTGGATATGTTAAGATCCAAGATACTTGGTTAAAAGGCCTAAAGTGATTCTATGGAGCTTATGAATTATTAATGACAATACGAAGAGCCAGCTTCTACACAAAGAGTTGAATTATAACCCAAGTGTCCAAGTGCATTTAATGATGAAAATACATAAGGAACCAATAAAATATTTCATGAAAACAAAATAGTGTTGTTCTGATGGATGAAAAACTCTGAATGGATATATTAAATTATGGATTAAAGCTGGGGAAGGAAAGACTGTTAGAAGTCGAAGGCTGTATATATTTTTTTAATATCCTAAGAGTTGCCAAGATAGATTCCACTAGGCATTAGTCTGTATCACCACAGTAAGGCTAATTTCCTTAGGCAAAAGTGTTGCAAATAGCATAAAAAAATGAAGATGAAACCTACGTACTGAGGCCAGTGACAAATACTTTTTCTTGTCCCAAAGGCTGAGAGATTGGTTCAAGTATACTTGGTGGGTATAATGTCAGGATGTCAGGTATAACTGGATCATAGCTGTTCAGGGAGACAACTTTTATTTTTTTGAAATAAACTCCATGACATGAGAAGCCCTAGTGGGGCAGAAGTTTGGACTTAGATGGGATTACCATAATGGAAAACAAGTCCTACATACATGCTTCCAGAACAGTAACAGCCAATGTCATTTGCAGGGCAGTCCAGGAAGTGGCTGGAAGGCAGCCCCAAGCCTGTATGTTACTCCAGAATTAAGTGGTTGTCATGAGAATGGAGAGGGAAGAACTCCTGCAGAAGTATTGTCTTAACTTCATCACTCCTGCCTCTGTCTGAGAAGCTTCCATGATCTTTTCTTGTGGGTCCTATCTCTGGCTTTAATAAGTTTGGCTTTGACCATTCCAGAACCATGGATATTGTGTAAAGACTCAGTCTGCCCCTTCTTTTCAGTCTTTCTGAAAAATAGTGCAACCCAAGCAAACTGAACTGCAAAATACAGCTTTCACATGACCATGGGTAGCTTTCAAAGACCAGAAATAGACACTCTCAGAGCTTTTACAGTAGATGACAAGGAAGAAAGTTGATTTCTCCTGTGTAAGTATCTTTGTCCTTCACTAATTTCTTCTCTAGCTATTCAGTACCTCAGGCAAGATACCACAAACACATTTTGTGAGACTGAGGCATCTTGTGGAATTGAACTGTATGTCTAAACTACAGGCAACTTTTACACACCCGCTTTCACCTCTGGGTTCCTGATGGTCCACAGCTGACAATTTAGCTTTTGCTGCTACTTTAACTGCGGCTGAGCATTTAGCCAAACTTGTTTTGAGTTTCTCTTTAGCATGGAAAAGGTCAAAATGGTACATCTGTGTGATACGAATGGATACAAAGTAGGAAACTGGAGAAGGAGAACAGAGGTTGCATATGCCTGAGCCAATGAGTAGGCTGAATAATCTTTTGTTGCCTAGTACAGCTCTCACCCACAGGGGCAATCATTTCCTTCAGAAGAGCTGCTACTGGACTCATTTTTTCCCAGGCCAAATCTCTGTAACTACCCTGAATCAAATCACAAGAGAGGAGAGAGAACAATAAACCAAGCCTCAATTAATACAGGTCAGGTGATACATGCTATGAAGAAAAAACTCAGAGGAACAGGGAGTGCTAGGGGGAAGGGCATTGCTTCTTTATACAGGGCAGCCCAGTGCCACATGAATGAAAAGGAGGAGTATTGTAAAGCTCTGGAAGAAAGAGTGCTCTAGACAAAAATGAGAAAGGCCCCAGGCAAGAAAAAGCTTAGTGGGTCTGGGTAAGAGAAAGGCCTGTGTACCTGAAGCACGGTGACTAAGGGGAAAGTTGCAGGAGATGACACTGAGAGGCAGGTGGGTGCCAGTTCACATAGCGTCTTGGTGAATAGTTTGGATTTTATTCTAATGGAGAGTTTTAAATAGGGATTACAGGTCTGATTTATCTTTTTTAATACTTTGGTTGCTTGGGAAGAGAATGAATTATTGATTGGAAGGTCTTAGTGCTAAGTTGGACATCTTAGGAAGCTGTTGCTTCCTAAGTGCAGGCAAGAGATGAAGAGGCTTTGTCTCAGAGACTGAGAGTGCAAGTAGTGAGAAATACCAAGGTTTGGGATATTCTGGATGTAGAGATGATAAGATATGCTGATGCGTTTATATGTGGGGAATGAGAGAACTGGGTTTTTGGCTTGGGCAACTGGGTGGAAAGTGGTACCATTTTCTGAGATGTAAACAATGGATAAAGAAAAAGTTGTTACATATGTGAAGGATAATGATGACAGTAGGGGCAAATGTTCAAGGTGTCTACAGACATCTGGTTAGAGATGTCCAGGAGGCAGTGGATATGCAAATCTGAAGCCCAGGAATATGATCAAGCCTGGTGAAAAAAAATCTAGGAACAATTAGATAGTACTTAAGGCAAGGGACCAAGAGAAAAAAAAACAAAGGATCGTGCCTTAGGCAACTTTCAACATTCAAAGGTACAGCCAAGATGGAAAAGCGGAAAAGCAAGCACTGGAGCCTGAGAAAGTGCAGCCTATACAGCAGGTGGGAACCAGGTGGATGCAGTTTCTTTAACAAAGGCCCATAGCATCTCCATTGGAAGGAATGTTTAAAGCCATCCACTTCGGTCATCCAACTCATTTCAGTTTTTAAATACCCTTTCTTCCATGAAGGGATAAAAACACGCATACATCAGTTTACATGATAACTACACTGTCCTAACCCATCTAACATCATCTCTTTATAATCTTCCTAATAAGAGTTCAGGCCTAATGGAGACTACAATATTAAAATTTGGCAGGTTTTCATGGATAAATTTTAATACTATTATGTAGTGGGGGAAAAGTCAAACTAATTAAGAAAAATCTGAACTCTGAATAAAATGCTTTTTAATTAAAAATATGTCCCTAGAGACAGAAGGATAGCTGATTACTTAGAAATGATAAAATAAACATGGCATGTGGTATACGATGTAACCTAACTTCAATCTTACTCTGTAGAAATGGCTAATAAAACACATGACAGAAATCTCTACCAAGAAAATTAGCTGGAATAGGGGATTTTCTATGGCAATATTCCATAATAGTAACAAAGATTTATCCTTCAAGCTTCAAAGTGACCTGCAAACTTTTACAGGGAGTAATTGGAGACGGTGAAACTGTACTGTAAGGATGACAAATACTTTATTATTATAGGGCAGGTGCTCAGGGACAAAGCACTAATAGAATCTTACTGTTGAGGATTTTGTTTCTCTGACTACCTTTTGAGGGTGGGTAGGTGTGGAACTGGACTGAAAGAGGTTATATTACCAGTTCTGCAATCTTAAAACCAGTTGGTTTAAGAATTTCAGATATACAGAGTAGTGAATAGATTATAGATCAGAGATTCCTAGCATTAAGACTTGTACTCTCCCCAACTCTTTTCTCTTAGCAAATCATAATCACTTGAAAATTTCGGCAACCACAAATATATTTGTTGCCTGTATGATTTTTCTTCTTGTTGTAATACATCCTAATTTTAATGGAATAATAGTTATGGTCTCTTCTGCACTTAATGTTGGTAATATTTAATGATAAAAGATACAAAATCTATTATTTACAAAACTACAATCTATTTTACCCTATAATTATGCCTTTATTCTCCCAAACCAATTAAATTTCCTTTGGCCAATACTTGCAATTCATATTAATTTTTTAGAATGACATAATAAAAACCTCACTGTGAAATTAACTTTGTTCACTTCCCACCTGATTCCAAAGTAAGAGACTGTTACTCTACAAACTAAAATTTACTTAGAACTTTCTTCAGAGACAGAGGAAAAGCCATCTCAACAATCTTCTGCTTAAGTGACACTCTGGATTAACTAATACTCAGTTCATTTTATAAAGCAGAGGTTGGCCAACTATGTGGCCTGTGAACAAAATCCAACCCATGGCCTGATATGATAAATGAAGTTTGACTGCCACATAACCATATCCATTTGCTTACTTACTATGGCTACTTCTGCCCTAGAGTTGAGTAGGTACAGAGACTATAACGCTCACAAAGCCTAAAATATTTACTACCTGGCCTTTTACAGAGAAAGTTTGTCAACTTCTGCTCTAAAGCATAGTGACCAATACCAATGCACTGTGAATATACACAGTTAATAGGCCCTGTCTAATACTCCTGTACATTTCTGCTCTAACAATTCGTCTGTATGCTTTCAAGAGTTGATTGTACACGGACTTGCCTGGTGGCTCAGTGGTTAAGAATCCTCCTGCCAATGCAGGAGACACGGGTTTGAGACCTGGTCTGGGAAGATCCCACATGCCGTGGAGCAAATAAGCCCGTGCACCACAACTACTGAGCCTGTGCTCTAGAGCCCGCGACCCACAACTACTGAGCCCATGGCCACAACTACTGAAACCTGTGTGCCTAGAGCCTGTGCTCTGCAACAAGAGAAGCCTCCGCAATGAGAAGCCTGCGCATTGCAACAAAGAGTAGCCCCCGCTCGCCGCAACTAGAGAAAGCTCACACGCAGCAACGAAGACCCAACACAGCAAAAATAAATAAAATAAATTTATATATAAAAAAAGACCTGATTGTATAATATCTGTGCCATTTATATTTATTATAATTTAATTAAATATTAAATAAACTGATAAAATAATTGAGAAAGGAGCTGTTGGAAGATTTAAGAGTAAACAAAATTGTTATCAAATTAGGCACAATTGCCAACTGTGCAAGACTGTGAAAACATTGTGTATATCCAAAATATTTTTTCTTGTGTGTTAAAAAAAAACTTAAAAGTAGAAATCATAGATAATACACAGTGGGTGTGGTTGTACATAGGAAGCCTGACTATTCAAAATTCTATACAAAAAGATTAATAATAATTTAAAGATTAGCAAATTCGAGTACATTGGTATACTTTAGATTAAAATATTTAAGGCATGGTTTTAATAATTTTTTATAACTCTCTGCTTTTTCCATTTCTAAATATAAAACATGCCAAACTTACAGATAGTTGCAAAATATATACAGTCGGCCCTCCATATCCGCAGGTTCCACATCCATGGATATGAAGGACCGACTGACTTTAAGGGACTTAAGCATCCTTGGTTTTTGAAGGATGCTCCTGGAACCAATTACCTGTGGATACGAGGGACAACTGCATACTTTTAAATAAATAAAATATTACAGGTATTTCATAAGTCCTCTAACCCTGCCAATTGCAACCCCCTCCCTTCTCCCTAAAGATAACTCAGTATCTGGAGTATCCAAACTAACATTGATAGGTAAAGGTGAAGTTTAACTAAAACAGATAAAATTGGAATTATTAAATAAAAAAAAAATTAGATCACCTCCAAATCTATAGGAAAGACTTGAACTAATCTATCAAATTGCTGAAGTATTAGTTTTTAGACCTGTAGTCGTTAACAAAAGAGGATTCCATTAAATAGGGTGTCAGTGATATATATGTAAATTTATACTCTGAAGTGCCTGAAAATATTTTCTTAAATTATCATTCCTGTTTAATTTACATTATTAATTTGTACTCTAAGAAGGCATTTTGCTGACCAAAAGTAAATTATCGCCCAGATGTTGCTGAGTTCCAAATTAGTAGATTTTCAATTTAACAAAATCCAAGTTCAGGAGGTTTTAGAATATCCATAGTTTGTTGCAAGGGAAAAACCTTAACTATATATGATGAAGGAATCAGCTATATCACCATAAGCTAGTGATCAATTTCAGTAACACTATCAGTGGGCCAAACATACGTTGTTACATACCTACATAAGACACAGCAATACCACCCATGGTGTATTCCATTGCAAAGTGCTTAACTTGAATCCATAAAGCCTTTATATAGTGTTTGCTTTGTAGGAAATATAAGGGATAGAGAAATGGGCTAAATAAAAACACAACAAATTATCAGACAAATTGAGAAGCTGAGATTTTCTCAGGAACTCCTGTCTCCGCAACAACTGTCTCTTTAACAAGGGACTTGGCTGGATAAAAAAAGACTAAAGGGACACATCACACAGATGCAACGTATGATCCTAAATTGGATCTAGTCTAGACATACCAGCTGAGAAACATTTTTTTGGGGGGGGGTCACAAATGGGAATGTAGCGGTTATTAGACGAGATGAAATTTTTCTGAAATGGAAGGATGGGAGATGAACTACTGAAAAAAGGTAGTTAAAAAGCTATATGTAAAACGTGATTTCATACTCTCTGGTCTAAAAATGTGTGTGTGGACACAGAAAAAGTACATTTTAACAGTGACGATCTCAGGTGGTAAGAATGTGATCATTTTATTTTTGTTTGTAGTATTTTCTAGATTTCTACAATGTAAATGTACTGCTTCTATAATAAGACTAGTTTTAAAACAAATTCTATGGAAAATTTATATGACTTTTTTATATCAATAGATCCATTCATCATCATGTATGATAGAAAAATTTTAAGAAAAGAGAGATACTGACTTGCGTAGAAACCAAGAGAAACTGGAGATTTGTATAAAAAAGGTCTCAACTTGAATTTTTTGACTATTTATAATGCTTTGATTTAATCAAGATACATTTAGTATCTTCCATGTCATTTCACAAATAAAATGTTCTTGATGCTGTCTTAAGTGTCTTAAGACAGCATTAAAAATGTTGTCTTGGGCTTCCCTGGTGGTGCAGTGGTTGAGAGTCCGCCTGCCGATGCAGGGGACACGGGTTCGTGCTTCGGTCTGGGAAGATCCCACATGCCGCGGAGCGGCTGGGCCCGTGAGCCATGGCCGCTGAGCCTGCGCGTCCGGAGCCTGTGCTCCGCAACGCGAGAGGCCACAACAGTGAAAAAAAAAATGTTGTCTTAACTTTCTCTCACTAGAGGTATAATAATTATTATACCTTCTAATAATTATTAGCTCAGTATGAAAGGTATTTTGCTAAATAGGCTCACACAGGAGCATAAACGATTCTAGGTGCCTTTGCATAATAATCCGTTTCTTCTTCGTCATGAAGGGTCAAGCTTAATGGTTTTTAGGATCACCACTGCATATGTAAGTTGGATTCCTACAAAATAAGCAGCCATTTTAGAATGTACATATTCACATTCTGATTGCCTTAAAAGTGGGTCAACGAACTTGAAGTATGCTTTTCACTAAAAGAGTACTCAATTTCTTTTGAATATGACAACATACCAATTTCATAAACATTTCTTTTAAAATTCATATTTAAGTTGTTGAGAATTGTTTACATTTTATTTATTTATTTTTGGCTGCGTTGGGTCTTCGTGGCTATGGGTGGACTTTCTCTAGTTGCTGCGAGCGGGGCTACTCTTTCATTGCGGTGCACAGGCTTCTCATTGCAGTGGCTTCTCTTCCTGCAGAGCACGGGCTCTAGGCGCGTGGGCTTCAGTAGCTGTGGCATATGCAGGCTCAGCAGTGGTGGTTCGCGGGCTCTAGAGCGCACGCTCAGTAGATTTGGCGCATAGGCTTAGCTGCTCCGCGGCATGTGGGATCTTCCTGGACCAGGGATCTAACCCGTGTTCCCTGCATTGGCAAGCGGATTCTTAACCACTGCGCCACCAGGGAAATACAACAATTTTTAGTCCATTTCTACTTTTGGGAGCTTGCTGGCCGGCGCGGGGCTTGCCCTGGGGCGCTCTCCTGAAGAAGGAGGTCCTGGCAGTGAAGAAGTCGTCCTCGGCGTCCTCCTCCAGGCTGCTGTAGCCGCTGCTCATGCTGCTGGTCCCGTCGCGCGCGGGCCGCCTCCCCGGGGAGCTGGCGGCCAGGCAGGGGGTGCCGCGCCCGCCCGCCCCGCGAGGTTCCCGGCGCGCGGCCCCGAGCCGCCGGCGGGCCGTCCTGCTGCAGCTGCGGCCGTCGCTCAATCTACATTTTAAATTTAAGGCTGATCTTTAAAAAATCCAGCTTTCTAAAAAAAATTGAAAATACTTGGCATATTTAACTATTTATTTATATCAGAATTATTTTGATCTGGAGGTTAAAATGTCTGAGTTTGAAACCTAACACATAACAGTTGTGTAACGTTTGGCAAGTTACCCAGCTAGCTAAGCCTCTGTCGGTTCTTTTAATCTATAAAATAGAAAAAATAGTATTTACCTCACAAGGTTATGATGATTAGATGAAATTATGCTTAGAAACCTAGGTGCCTGTCACATAGTAAGAGTTCAATAAATATCCACAACCATGATGGTGACACATATAATCCTGACATGCTCTTCTTGTCCTGTATATACTAACGGTATCAAGGATGCTACTGTACATCTCCACACAGGTGCCCCATAGGTATATCTCAATCTTACTACATGTAACAGAACTATTGTTCCTCTCCAGGGTCCCTATCTCAGTAAAGTGTACATCATTAACCTAGTTATTCAAGACCTGAGCCTAGGAGTCACTTTTTTCCTTTTTTTTTTTTTTTTTTTAAACCCACCATCCTGATTTTCAGTATATTTTGAATCCAACCACTTCTCACAGGTCTACTGCTACCACGCCAGTCCAAGCCAGCATCACCTCTGGCCTGGACAATTGCAAAAGACTCTAGATATAGCTCGCTTTTTTCACACCTGTCCTCCCAACCTACCTCAGTCTATTTTCCACCCCCATGACAAAGTAAGTCTTTAAAATGGAAATCAGGTGATGTCACTTCCTTGCTTCAAACCCTTCACTGGCTTCACACCAAACTTAGAGCAAAAGTTAACCCCTTTTCCCTGCCCACAGGCCCCTAAGTGATTGGGCTTCTGCCTCTCCTCTCCCAGAACCTTTTCCTCGCTGGCTCCTCTCCAGCCATACTGGCCTCCTTTGTTATTCTCTAGCATCTTGAACTTGCCAAACACACCTCCACCTCTGTACCTGGAGCCTTGCCCGTGCTTCTATATGAGGAAAGTCTTGCTACCCTGGAGCATCTTGAACTTGCCAAACTCACCTCCGCCTCTATACCTGGAGCCTTGCCAGTCCTTCTATATGAGGGATTCCTTCCCCATTAGCGATATAACTCTGCAGCTCACTTCTCTGCTCAAACATCAGGCTTTTCTGACGTGCCAACAGAAGCACCCCCAGAGCTCTGTTTTATTTTTCTTCATGGCACTGTTACTACTACAACAATAAGTTACTACTTATATACATATTAAATATAAATATTTAATATATAAGCATATACTATATTACGTATATATTACATACATATAATATATTATATATGTGCAAATGTTTTTATGGCTTGTCTCCCCAACTAGTACATAAACTCCATGGAGGCGAAGACTCTGTTTTGTTCATTGCTGGATCCCCATTATCAAGAATAGTACTCGGTACCTTGTAGGTATTAAAGAAGCACTTTTCAAGATACAGAAACTTATCTATCCTCTTGTTAAATTGGCTTGGGTTTAGCGAAGTACTCCAATCACTACTAAAATAAGCCCTAAACAAAAAAAGCAAGCAGAGCTGTTACAAGAATTAGTTCTTCTATATTCCATTTATTTTGCAGAATCCTTACAGATCTAAGTTTGAAAACAGGGGTCATAAAATTTTTTATTTTTATTCAGGAAAAACTAGCAGCAATCTAGCAGAAAAAAATCCTTTTATTTCATCAGAGTGCTAGAAGAAAAAAAAATTTTTTTTAAAGCCTCCGTATTTAAAACAATTAACTGATTACTTACTTGACTGAAATACTTGTAACAAAGGAAAAGAGAAAAAAGTTTTCCCTGGTTTTATTTATTACTAAATGGTTCTGTATAAAGAAATTATGATATTATATGAGATAAAATTGTTTTTACACTTAAATAAAAGGAAAAAGTCACATCAGAGTGTTAATGAACTAAAAATGAACTAAAAAATCTTTTGTAACAATCTTTAGCAATTCTTTCGTAAAAGTCCCAAACTGTGGCTCTAAAATAATAGCTAAATATCTGAGACTTAATGCACCATAAAAATAGTTGTTTTAACCTACTATATGACTAAATTATGACAGACACTATGAGCCATAGAAAATAATCTTATATTATCATCTGCTGAATTCAATCACTGCAAAGCAGTATACAAGTAAAATTCCAGCAGATAACTCTCTGAACTTCACACTTTATCTGTGCTTTCCTTATGACACATCACTTTTTATCTTCTATTTGTATAGATCTTGGCGTTTTTGGACACAGGATTTTTTTTTTTTTGCGGTACACGGGCCTCTCACTGTTGTGGCCTCTCCTGTTGCGGAGCACAGGCTCCGGACGCGCAGGCTCAGCGGCCATGGCTCACGGGCCCAGCCACTCTGTGGCATGTGGGATCTTCCCAGACCGGGGCACGAACCCGTGTCCCCTGCATCGGCAGGCGGACTCTCAACCACTGCGCCACCAGGGAAGCCCGGACACAGGATTTTTGTCTGTTTTATTTTTGCCATCTCCTACAGTATTAGCACAATGACTGAGCTACTCAGTGGATGATTTCTGAATTAAAGAATGAGGCTGAGGGTCAAAGTTGAGCAATAATGGCAGTAAACACTGCACAAATATAATAGTAGACATATACTTGGAGAGTTCTAAATGAGCCCAATTAGTGCTTTTTTTACATCATATCCTATAAAAGTAAAGAGAGTTAGATAATAAAAGTGGTTTCTCAGGGCTTCCCTGGTGGCGCAGCGGTTGCGCGTCCGCCTGCCGATGCAGGGGAACCGGGTTCACGCCCGGGTCTGGGAGGATCCCACATGCCGCGGAGCGGCTGGGCCCGTGAGCCATGGCCGCTGAGCCTGCGCGTCCGGAGCCTGTGCTCCGCAACGGGAGAGGCCACAGCAGAGGGAGCCCCGCATACCACAAAAAAAAAAAAAAAAAAAAAAAAAGTGGTTTCTGTGTATCCTATTTTGCTTCACAGTATTTTTCACAACTGTTATAAAGCAATCATTTGTGTAGTCATTTGCTTAACATTTTTTTTTTGCACTTTAAATTCCAGGGGGTAAGAACTGTTTATCTATGGCTTCTCAGAGCCTCAGCATCTCACAATAGTAGGGGTCCAATAAATATATTTTGAATCAATGAACACAGTTAGGGCTGTGCCACTGCATCATTGGAAAATGCCTGGACCCCCTTCCTAGCTGAGTCTTCCAGATACAGCTTCACAGAACTTCATAATTCGTTTTTCAGCGGTTTTAGGATGCACAGTATTTCACATGCATCTTACAATTTATTGTGTCTTAGCATTCTGTGTAGTTTAATTGGCAGCATTTTTTTTCTGAGAACTACATAAAACAACGTTGTTTTAATAAATGATGGTGTTTTAGAATCAAGGAAATGAGATTACTGCTAATTCCATCTTGGTATGGAAAGTATAAAAACTTCAAGTACTTACATCAATTAAATCTGAAAGATCATGAATATAATACTTGAAAACTGAGGCATTGGTTGCTTCAAGGGTTAGGAGATATTCATTCCGTGCCTTAATCGACTTTAGCTTGTTTTCTGAATACTTTGCTTGTCTCTGGAAATGAAGAAGATCCAGGCATTGGGAAAAACAATAAAGTCATTTTAAAACAAGACAGGGAAAGCATACATGAATTTCTATTCATCTAAACAATTTATTCAACATATACAAATGAACTTCGAAGTCCTTTGAGAAAAGTACATTTCGAACCTGAATTAAATAAACGAAAATTACCCAGCGATGAGGAATAACAGCAACGTATATAGGCGCCAGGCCCATTTGCAATGAAATCTCTTTGTTAATATTCAGAGTTCTCTACATTGTGTATTGGATACTTGGCATTCACCACTAAATGAGGTCCAGCTGTTATTACACGATTTTTATGTTTCTAACACATTTTTTCATTCCCGCGGGAGGAAATGCATGTCACTTCACAGTAATTTACAATGTGTGTCTATCAGCTGTTGCATCAGTGTTCCTATGTTTTGTCACCTCCAGTGAGGACAGAAAGGCTCTGCAGTCTTTTACTTACTTTTTCCTTCATCTTTTCAATTTTCTTCACAGAGCTTCGCCGCTGATGTCTCTCTTCCAGTCTAATATGAAAGACTGGGTCACTGGATCTGCCAATTTGCTTCTCTTCTTGTTTCTCAGCCTCTTTCAGCTTGCTCTCTGCGCTGATGCTCTCTGCATGATACATATGGTATGTTTTCATCACCTGTGAAAATGTGACCCACACTGTTAAAAGATGTCTGTCTGTAACTTAGAAAGTGAATGGAAACCATTATATGACATATATGTTAAAGATATCACCTTCCAACTGGCAGAGAGCCAGATTGTTAGTAAAATAAAGTATATACTATTCCTTCTACATAAAGCAAACAGAAATATGCAAATTCACCTGCCAGGAAGAGGCACTTAGGGACAGGCTGTGATGAAAAAAATGATTTACAGAGTCTTGTGTGTGCTTTCAGTGTACTTAAAAAGTTCCCTCAAACTTAAAAGTGTTTCTCTAAAATCTCCTCTGCATTATTAATTTGCAGAATAGACCCTTATGCATGGATAAATTTTAGTCCAACCTGGGAATTATAAAAAACACCAAATAGGGCTTCCCTGGTGGCGCAGTGGTTGAGAGTCCGCCTGCCGATGCACGGGACACGGGTTCGTGCCCCGGTCTGGGAAGATCCCACATGCCGCGGAGTGGCTGGGCCCGTGAGCCATGGCCGCTGAGCCTGCGCGTCTGGAGCCTGTGCTCCGCAACAGGAGAGGCCACAACAGTGAGAGGCCCGCATACCGCAAAAAAAAAAAAACCAGCAAAAAAACCTCCAAATAAATATATAGCCCTAACTAAAGGGACTTTATTGCTTAAAATGCACTTGTCAAAATACAAAATGTAAATATAAGGTTCATATATAGTTGTAGTTAAAAAAAAAACCTTTTATGAGCACAAAGTAATACTTTATGTTCCCTGCGCGTCTGGAGCCTGTGCTCCGCAACAGGAGAGGCCACAACAGTGAGAGGCCCGCATACCGCAAAAAAAAAAAAAAAACCAACAAAAAAACCTCCAAATAAATATATAGCCCTAACTAAAGGGACTTTATTGCTTAAAACGCACTTGTCAAAATACAAAATGTAAATATAAGGTTCATATATAGTTGTAGTTAAAAAAAAAACCTTTTATGAGCACAAAGTAATACTTTATGTTCAATGTAGAAAACAGGATACAAAAAAGAAAGTAAAATAAAAAGCAAGTAGAAAATGAAAAGCATAAGATTTTGGTATACAGCTATCCAGTCTTTTTCCTATGAAAATACACACACACACAGCTATCCAGTCTTTTTCCTATGAAAATACACACACACACACACACACACACACACACACACTTGTTCATTTTAAAATGACACATATCATTTCTCCTTTTAAAAAATCTGGATCATACTATATTTACAATTTTTAATCTCCTATGTCCTTTTCCACTTAAAAATATCAACATTTTCCTATACCACAAAATAGTCTTGTAAAACATAATTTTAAGGGCTGTATAATATTTCTTTATATGACTGTGCCATAACTTACTTAACTAATTCCCTACTGATGAACATTTTAGAATATTTCAACTTCTTGCTTTTTTATAAATAAAGCTGTGCTGAAAACCCTTCATATATAGAGTATCTTGTTTCTTCTCTTAGAAATGATACAGGTAATTTGCATTTTGATAGATTTTGGAATATATAGGAGATGAAATTTTGTAATGTATCCTTTCCATATATACTGTAAATATATAATCAATCCTCAATTAAATATTCTTTATTTAAAAAAATTTAAAGGTGTGATGACTCTGATACCAACTGATGTCTCAAGGTTCCTTGAGGTACCAGAACTCAGCACCCAAGTAATAAGTACTGGCACATTCTCAAAAATTATGTCAAATTCTCCTCCACATAAAATGGATTTTATTTCATCTGTAAATAACTGTTTTCAGAGCCAATTTTATAACTAAGGAATACTTGTGTTAAAGAGATTGATGTAATGTTTTAAAGTAGGGAACTTGATTTTTCTTATTTCAAAAGATGAGTTTTAAAATAGTTTGAAGACTGGAAGCATCACTGGAATAAATATATTTATTTAGGCTGAACCAAATTGCTGTTTTTTGTAGGTTATATGAAAAAGGTAGAAAATCAGCACTTATGGTTCAACTTAATACACACTATTAAGATGACTATTTTGAAGAGTAAAACACAGGGTTAATGAAGAGCTTTACCTGTTTTCATAAAATCTGATGATGTCTTTCCTTAAAATCGTAAGCTGGCTAATTACGTCAAAGGCACTGCTGAACAAGAACAAAGCGCGGGCCAAACTACAAAGTCATGGCAGCTTTCTGTGAGCTGTGCGTAACTGCAAAGTTGTCTCTTTTTAGTAATTATCAAATCTGTCTGGGGGTGTGGTTTGGTTGGCTACTCCAGTTTGAAAGAAAAATAAGACAGCATTAGGAAGCAGCTGGGGAATGAAATGGGAGTCCCCGTGCAGCTGGGCAAACAGCGAGGTCAATGAATCTACTGCACACCTGGCATTTCTAGGCTTGGCTCTGTTTATATTCCCCGCCTGAAGCAAACCCACAGGCCGTCTGGGTCCTGGTTCCAGTTACATCTTTAAATGAGAGGGTGAAAAAAACCACTCTCTCTCTCCCTCTCTCTCTCCCTCCCTCACACACACACACACACACACACACACACACACACACACACACACGCTCGGCTGTCTTCTTGCTAGTTGACAGGAAGGAATAAATGAGAACACGTGACTCCCATCATAGTTGGATGAAAAGGCATCCCAGACAGACCTGGGTAACTGAGAAATCTTGCTTTTAAATACATCCTGAAGAAAAGACCTGAACTCCTGACTCTTGCTTTACTAAGATGCTGAGGCCTACTGTAAGCAGGTAATTTGCACAAACTAAGCTTTAGAAACTAAGGATTCTGAGCTGGCTGCTACCATGACGTTTCTGGTTAAGTAGCCTGGGTTAAAAGGAAAACGTTTGAGTCTGACCTAACGCTAGCAAGAAGAGGGTATAAATATTTCATCACAATGTGCTTCAGCACAATAGCTGAGGATTCTCCACCAGGTTCAATAGTAATTTCCAGAAAGGTAATGTCTTTGTTCTGTTTTTCCAATTTGACTTAGGGTTTCCACTGTTCTCCAAAATGTCAACAGTTACAATGAATGAATTTTAAAAGTTGGAGAGAAAAAACTAAAAGCTTCTCGAGAACTCTAATTGCAGACAATGAATGCCAGTACAAACTGCATTATTTAAAATGTAAGCTGTTGACAGAAGTTAAATGTGTTTTGTATTTAAAATAACAGACAGTTCTCTCTTTTTCAGAGAAGTAAAAGAAAGCTTTTGAATATATACTGCAAAGAAAATAACAGCTTCTCCATCAGCTTAATGCAAACATAAGCCTTTGCATACCAAATGACATGATAGGCATATATCCATTTAAATGTACTCCAATAGCATATTTTCCTATTTGAATTCTTTTCTACTAAAACCTCATGCATAATTCTCCATTGAACACACTCAATTTATCTTCCCTGCTCTGTCTTCAACTGTAAGAAGAATATAGTCAAGTAGAAAGTGACCACATCATGGATATCTTTGTGACACTTGAATATTGCCAGAGTATTAGCAAATCATTGATGTCAGAATAAAGGGAATATTAAGCTGGACTTTGTTCAAATCCTCTGCCCTTACCAATCTCTCTTTACCTCATGTACCTCTCATCTCATGTGAAATCCTATACAAAAACTTTGGACAGAAACTGTATATACTTTTTTCTTACTGACAGACCCTATATAATGGATCTGACACTACTCTTGTACTTTAAATCAAAGTAATTAAAGTATCTATAGTAAATTTCAATATTCAGTGTCAAGAAGTCATGGTGTATCTGAAAACTATCCATGTGGATTAAGGGTATAAATTCTACTTGTTGACTTCTGGCTCAGAAGTTAGAAGACATGGTTCCAGGAATGGATCTACCAGTTACTAGGTGTGGAGAGTCATTTAACACCTCTGCTCACCTTACAAGGTTGTTGTGGATACCCAATTGTACATGGTCCCTGTGTGTGGGTACAACTGTACCTTTACTGAGTACTTACTACATATGTGTGTATATATATGTATATAATCTACACCGCTAATGTATATATGGAGACATATGTAATATATATCTATTTAGCTAAACAAGCATTATATAATTCCTACTACATGCCACACATTGTTCTAAGCATTTTACAAATACTGGGTTGGCCCAAAAGGTCATTTGGGTTTTTCCATAAGATGTTACGGCAAAACCCGAACGAACTTTTTGGACAACCCAATAATAGCTTATTTAATCCTTGTAAAAACACTTATGAGGTAGGTACCTTTATCCTCCCCATATTACAGATGAGAAAAGTGAGGCACAGAGAGGTTAAGTTACTTGCTGAAGGTCACACAGCTGATAATTGGCAAAGCAATGGCTTTGCCATTGCCCAGCAGTCTGGCTCCAGATTCAGTGCTCTGGACTGCTATTGCCGTGACCTTCAGAAGGTCTAATGCATTATACAAATGGAAGGCCTCTTTATCTGGGGGATACAGTTACTCTTGGTCATATTTAGGAATGGAGGAAAAGAAGGAATGAAAGATAATTATTTCTTCATTCAACATTTGCTTGGTGTTTAGCACCTGTAAGGCACTGATGGGTATAAAAATAAAGACTTGGTTTCCATCTTCTAAGAGTTTAAGTTTTTAGAATTTAAAAAAATGGGCCTTGGAGATTCTCATGGACACTGATGAAGTGGGAGGGCATTTGGGCTGAAAGGACAGTATCAGGAAAGATGTAATGGGGTAGGCGACCCACACAGGTCTCCATGAGGAGACCAAGACGGTGGAGAAGGGAGTCCAGGGTGGTGGATGAAGGGGTAACTGAGCTGAAGAATAAGATGGAGCCAGATGAGGAGAGCCTTGAAACCCCAACTAAGTAGTATAGAATTTATTCTGAAGGGGGTTGGTGAATCCACAGAGGTGTGAACAGTATGGTCAAAGCAGTACCTTAGCAGTAATTCGGTGAAGATAGGCAGGATGGTTTAGGGTGTGAGGCGACTTGATTTAGCATGAAGAAGAGGGAATGGAAAGGAGGAAGGAGAATCCAGAATGATAGCTCCACGGTCTTTTCTCTGTTCTCACTCTCTCTGACCTTTTCTTAAACTTGACATGACCCCCTCCACCACGGAGTTCAAATGCTCTCAGCTCTGCTCCCAACATCAGCCCAAGCAGCACTCTGTACACTACTGAGTCAATCACTTAACTCCCTCCTCAAAATTTGTACTTTCCTGCCTCTGTGGCCTTTTCCCAAGACAATCCAATCCCACTGTCTGGGAGGCCCTCCCCCAGCACCCCCTGCTGTTACCATTTTGACTCATCCTCCAGGGCGAGGTCAAAGCTCACCTATTGCTAAGTGTTCCCTGGGTCCCCAGCCAGAGTGATCTTGTTCTTCCGACCTCCAAGACCTACTTACTGATAGCACTTCAGACAGTGCCGTGTGTTACAGATATTTGTGTACCATTCAGTATCATGGATTGTCCTGTAAGTTCAGTGAGGCCATCAATAATATTTTAGGCAACTCCAGGTCCTTAATATTGCCTTATATACAGGAGGAGTAAAATAGGCATCTGGTGAGAAACAAATGAAGGACAGGAATCCTTTTATATTCAGCTTGCCCATTCATTTATTCATTTAACAAATACTATGTGACTAGCATTGTTCCTCTCCATCCCCGGCATCCAAAACAGTACCACCAATAAATACCTGGGACTGGACTGATGGGATGGCAAACATTTCTAAATCATTTGTGAAATATAGTTAGCACTGGAATTTATGGCATCTCAAAAAAAAAGGGTGTTGTGGTTGGCGGGTGGGCTGGTGAAAAGCAGTATGTTAGTGACAGTATTTCCTAATTCCACACACAGCCTGCTGTTTTACTAAATCCATCAATCACAAAAAGCTCTCCTGAGAAACTACATTCTTTAGGTTTCCTTAAATACCAACAACCTAAGATAAAGATCTCTTTTCTATAATCAATACATGAGAGGGCTCTAACTGTAACCGAGTTTCCGCCAGTGCCAGATTAACAAAACCGTCAGGGTAGGACCACCACCTTGGAAGTCCATTCCCAGGAAGCTCTCAGGTTCATGGGGAAGGCAGGGCTCCTGGGCCACCCTAGGCTGAGCCCCAGGAGCTGTGCTGTAAGTCTGGCTCCTTCAGGGGCTCACACAGCCTCAGTTCCTCTGTGTAGACTATAGCCTCTGCTGAGCCAAGCTGTGTCTCTGGAGCTTAGTTTAAATCGGGGCAGTGGGCAGGAACTACTTTTCAGACAGCATCATAACACTGCATGCTGCGATCTTTACACCAGCAACCTTGAGCTTTCCTGCCCTTTAGTATACTGAGCCAACCTTGGCGGTGAATACAGAGCCAGGCAGACCTGGATTTGAGTTCTCGTGCTACTGCTTATCAGCTGGGCAAGTTTCTTAACTTTCTTGAGCCCCAGTTCCTCTGAGGTGAAATTGGGATTAAGTGATACAATGCATGGGAAGCACAGAACAGGGTGGGCAGTTCTCTTTCTTGACAGTTTCTAAGGTATGATGTAGAAGCAAGTACACAGGCTCCGCGGCCAGACTAACTGGCTTCATATTCTGGCTCGAAGCAGACAGGTGCAGGCCAGTGCCTCCCAAAGACAAAGCAGCTGGAGAACTGAGTACAGCAAAAGCAGACCTGATGGAGGCCTCTCCTGCTGTTTCATATTACAAACTTGGGACAGCCAAAACCTCTTAAAAACTAATCTAATATACCAGTGACGAGTACCCAGGAGTTGATGGCACAGATACCTACTGGTTCATAAAACACACCACCTGAAGTCACACTTAGGAAGGCTTCTAGCCTCTCTGTAACGTCCATCTCATCATTAGCACCCCTTTTGATGTATGCTGACAGTTACTGTAAAATTAAGTATAATTTACTGGAAAATTACCCAGGTTTCAGGGAGCAGTGCATAGTGATCTGCATTTGATCATCCACCAAACAGCTACTGAGTATCCATAAGCCAGGCACTGTGCTAGACTCTGAAGCTAGAGATGAAAGACACAGTCCCTACCCAGTAAAGACACAAAGGCAGGCCTACTCTTACTGAAGACAAGGGAAGCACTCATGGACTTCAGGGTAGGTAGGCTGAGTGCAAGTCAGGTGGAGAAGACTCCTAGGCTTCCTTTTAATCAGCTTCTATTTAAGTCTGGGAGCTCACTTGGAGAGAAAGATGGGGTGGGAGGGGGGATATATTTTATTTATATAAAGATGTAAAGACAGGAGAATCCCACCCAGAACATGAATGCTACTCAGTCAATGCCCACAATGGATCTCAGTTCCCACCCCAATGCCCCATCTCCCACTTCAGGCCTGTGAGGGACACTTATCAGTATATTTTATTCTCATTTGTGGCATCAGGGCTGGAAAAGTTGCTGATCCCTGAGGTAATGAGTGGTCAATAGGACTGTTACAATGATGAACTTTCCCACTTCCTTTCCCCAGGCTTGTATGGTTCACTATAAGTCAATGAAAGCAGAATTTACAAAACGTAATTATATTTGAAAAGTAACATTTATAGGAGAACTCACTTTGAGAGGTAGTATGCTGGCAGTTAAGAGCTTAGACCCACAGAACAGACTACTTGGGCTCAAATCCTGCCTCTGCACTTACTGTGTGATATTGAGCAAGTAACTTAAGCTTTCTGTGCCTTCATTTCTTCACTGTCACATGGGCATAACATTCTTACTCACTGCATGCATAGGGTAGTTGGAAGGATTAGATGTGTCATGACATGTAAAGAGCACAGAAAAAAGAGCTTGACATATAATAAGTGCACAGTAAATGGCAGCTATTGCTATTTGAAAAAATTACCACAAAATATTTCATTTTAATAATAGGTAATGATTTCTCCATGACTGGAAAGACTATCATTTCCAACAGAGGTAAAGGAAAGGAAAGAAGTGATATTTCCATTTATGTGTATGGTAAGAATTTTAGCAAAGTGCTTTAGAAATGAGCAAATAGCTCAAGATGAACAATTAAATAGCATGAGATCCCATCTTTATAGCTAGTTTATCAAAGAAAACTTGAGGTATACTGTGGCTCCAATGAAATGAAATCAGTAAAACAGTATGAATTTATCATCAAATTATATTTATCATCCAAACAAATGCTTTGAACAAAAGGCATTGTCTGGGACTCTGGACCCTGCTGGCTGCTAACCAACCAAATGACAGGGCAACAGAGATACAGAGAATAAACAAAGGGAAAAATAGAGAACACATGCAAAGTGAGAAAGTAAGGCTAATGAAAGTCACAAAAATAATTCTATTCTGTTCAGTGTGGTGTTAAAGATTTTGTTTCAGGAGTAATTACAAAGAGCAGCATTTTATAGGTCTATAAAATCCAACAGACCTGGATTTTGGTCCTAGCTTTGCTGCAAAATAGTTCTGTAACCTCAGTCTTTCTGACCCTCAGTGTGACTTTCATCTATTAGAGATGGCAACATGAGGTCTCCTGACAGGACCAAAATTAGGGAACCAATCAAATCAAACTATGAACCTCAAACACTTTGAAAACTGTGGAATGAAGGAAAAAGCACAAACTAGAGGTTTGACCATAGAAAAACTGATCATGTAACTAAAAGGCCTCTTTCGATAAGAATTTTAATACATCCCCTGAAATGGAGAATATTTGACAATGCTCAGAGGAAATAACATAGGATGACATCTAGCAGTCTTTATGAAAAGAGCATCCGGACTGTCATTCATGTTTTGTTTTCTGTTGGAGATTTGCTATTTTCTTCTCCATCTTCAACAAGAACCTACAAGAGCCTGTGATAGTGGAAGGAGCTTTCAGGTCCTAAATATCCAAGCGTGTGAACCCTCAGCCTGCCAGGCCTTGACTGTGACCTTGTGGCAAGGCTCTGTCTAACCCTGCTGGCCCAGAGCGTTCTCACCTATAAAGTACGTGGCTGGACCATGTAATCGCTCAGGCCTTTTCCAACTCTAAAATTCTATGAGTCCATGATTTCCCTTATTAATTTTACAACAACTAAGTATCACAAGTATTTATTGTTTGGGGAAATACATATATATAAAATATACTTCTCACTTGCTAAAGAGGCTGATTTTTTTCAGTGTCAGGGTAGATGGCAGATAAATTTTAATCAAAAGGAAAAACCCATTAACAACAAATTATACTAATTATCTCCTGCTTCTGTTGATTGAGGCAGCAAATAGTATACCATGCTATGCCGAGGACATAAGATTCCTCCTAGAATTTTCCATGGGCTCTGAGGCCATAACTCATCTGTTTTGCTGAACAGAAAATATCTAGAAATGAACAATGCCTGTATACTCTAATGTACTATTATATTGATGAATCTTAAACTGGGGTATCTATCACTCTAGTGTCTTTAATTAGCTCTCAAACTGATTAGTGATCAGTCATCAAGTGCTCATTAAGGAGGAAAACCCAGGAACTATCTGGTAGGTGCAGGGTTGACACAAGGATTTGCTACGTGCTTTTATCTTTGATTGTTATATTTAAGTTAAAGCAGGGCATTAGCCATCTTTTTCAAAGTGCTAAATTTAACAATATTTTTTACATGGCAATATAAATTACAATTAGTTTCAGCAGATTTTGCTACTTTAATAAAAATATTTAATAAAAAATGACTCATTTATCCTAAAGAGGATAAATTGTTTTCTGCCTTCTTAGAAAGAAAATGTTTCTATTTGTAAGACAAGCAACGTATATTTATTAATCTTAATCTGGGCTAGCTCTATTTCCAGTAGACACCAGAGGCAGCTTCTAATTCAAATCTTTGAGTAATAGGCAGGAGTTATTGGTTTTGTTTATCTCGAATGAACCCTCGAAGAACACTCACATTCAGCAAAAATTTCTTGAGCCCCATAAAATGTACCACAAACAGGCCTTGTCCTTTTTGATTCCTTTACATTCTATTACTAGAAATCCAATTATATTTTATTCTCTATTGATTTATACTAGGTTCATCAGGATTATTTTTCATGAGAGCAATGAACAATTTGGTATAATATCTGCCCAGTTCACAATGATCAGAGATTTTTAACATGAAATAAATGTCATTTTATCCAGGAACTTCTAATTTTGCAGAAGATATTTTCCTTTCTTGTCTCTCAAGCACTCCATTTGTAGTGGGGTAAAGAGAAATTGGTAAGGGCAGAGGATTTGAACAAAGTCCAGCTTAATATTCCCTTTATTCTGACATGAATGATTTGCTAATACTCTGGCAATATGCAAGCACATGGAGTTCCCTGCACAGGCAATGTGCTTTCATGCATCTGTGTTTTCCCTCACACACGAATTGCTTTTTTGGAAGGCCCTTCCCACCCTTCCTTTGTCAGAAAATCAGGTGTCAGCTTCTCCAGGAAGCCCTTGGGGGGTTTACACAGAGCTGTGGAGACCTCTATCTAGCCCAGCACCCAACACCATACATGGAAATATCTCACAAGTCTAACTCATTGATGACAGGGCTGTTTGCCATCAATATATTAACGGGACCTGTAAATTTATTGAAAGGCTCCTCCCAGCCTCTCAGTGTATATCACCTGGACGCAACAGAGATGATCCTCTAATAATTTTAGAGCTGAGGCAACTATGCTTTTAGTACTTTCCATTTAACTGACTTAGAGACAGGGAACAGATTCTGAGATTTGGGATAAATGCTGAATAATGGCATTCCATAAATCCTAGAAACTTACAAATCACAAACCCTCTCCATACAAGTGCTGGGCAGCCACTCTACAAAGGAGGAGAGTACCGTCTTAAAAGATAACCTATTCCATTTCTCAACAGATCTAATGGTTAAATTCAGGAATCAGACTGCCTGGGTTCAGATCCTTGCTTTGCCTTTTATCACGTTCCACAGTTTTCTCACCTGTAATTAGGAATAAGAATCATACCTAAGGTTGCTGTGAAGATAAAATGAATTAATACATGCCAAGCACTTGCAGTGGTAACTGGCAAACAGTGAGTGTTTCACGGTTGCTACAAAAATTGTAAAATACCACCCCCCCATCATATCTTTAAAGCCCACAACAGCCTCAGCCAGTGCTTAGTGTCAATGCTCACTTGTTTACTCTCACACACCTGAAGGTTGAGAGCAGAGGGATGGTCTTTGTTCTATCCAGCAAAGAAACTGAGCTGCAAAGAGACTTAATCCTTGCCTAACAAGTCAACAGAGAAAGTCAGTGATAGGGAAGGTCATCAGAAAGTCCTTGTTTCAAAAAGTGTTTTTCATAAGAAGTCTTCAGAGGCCCTGAAATACAAGTTTAAGCTACTGAAAGAATAATACCCACAAATTGGCACTTGGAATACATATTAACCAGGGCCATAGTGAACACAGTGGCAGTAGAAGTGGTGAAGGGAGAGTTTCAAGCAGTTGGCAACGTTGAGGGGGAAAGTACATGTATAATGAAAGGCCAACAAATTTACTAGAATTTCAAAGTCACCTGCAATTTTAAATCATTAATTCTTTTCAGGGAAATGTTTCACATGTCTTCAACATTACACGTGTGTATTAGACATTTAAGTTATATGGTTTAGTATATGAAATATTTAATAAGTTATATGGTTTAGTATATGAAATATTTAAGCTGAGGACACCAGACACTTAGAATTTTAAAATCATAAAAGACCTGAAACCCTTGGAATTGTAGCATCAACTAAAGTGGAAAGAATGATACGGAATCCTTTTCTTTTAATGGAAAATGGTTTAGAACTTGACACATAAACCTGTTTCTCAAATTCAATACCTCTCACTCCATTTATTAAAAAGAAGAGAGAAAAAAAGAAGAAAGGTGAGAGGCCTTTGTTAATCTATGCAAGAAAGATTTTTGAGCTTTCAAATTGCTTTTGACCAGATGTCTAACCATTTTTTGCTGCCTATGTCGTTTAGAATCTCATTTGGTACTCTCCTGAAATCTTTCAACTTCTGATTTTTTTCCTTTCTCTCTAGATATGGCTCCAGAGGGAAATTCTATGAATATGCCTTGTGTTCATCTTAATTGTATGCCTTGGCTCACATTGCTCCTATTGCCTCAAAAACCTTCCCCAACTTCTCTCCATCTGTCCTACTCGTAAAATCCTGTGCATTTTCAGACCCTTTCCTCTTTGAATTTTTCTTAATCCTCAGGGTGGACCTCTCTCTTTGGAACTCCCTAGATGAACCTTTAGATGAACCTTAGCCCTCTAGATGAACCTTTCTGTTGGTACATAATGGTCTGCCTTAAGTTATAATCACCATTAAAAAGGGAGTACTGGGACTTCCTGGTGGCACAGTGGTTAAGAATCCGCCTGCCAATGCAGGGGACACGGGTTCGATCCCTGGTCCGGGAAGATCCCACATGCCGTGGAGCAACTAAGCCTGTGTGCCAAAACTACAGAAGCCCGTGCGCCTAGAGCCCGTGTTCTGAAACAAGAGAAGCCACCGCAGTGAGAAGCCCGCGGCAACGAAGAGTAGCCCCCCGGTTGCCGCAACTAGAGAAAGCCCGTGCGCAGCAACGAAGACCCAACCCAGCCAAAATTAAATTAATAAAATAAATAAATCTATTAAAAAAGGGGAGTACAGTGTGTGAGCTGAGCCTTTTGACTCTGCTTGGTCTGAGACTTCCTAGCTGTGTGACTTTGGGCAAAGTACTTACCGTTTCTGTGCCTCATCTACCCTGTAGGGACGTTGGAAGAATTTAAAGAGCTAATTATGTAAATTGCTTAGAATAGTACCAGATAAAGGTTAGCTGTTGCTATTTAGTCCTTGTTTAGCTTTTATTTGCCAGACTTCTGGTACTGTCTTGCCTAAAGCTCCCAGCACAGTAGCACATACATAGTAGGGTCCTACTTACTAATTTGAATTAAAATAAAAACCTGGGTTACAGTTCCAACCTGGGACTTTAGTTAATCACTTAATCTGAGTCTCTGTGATGGTCTCCCTAAATGAGGAGGTTAATTGGATCATTTCTAAAGGCCCATTCAGCGCTAAAATTCTATCAGATAATCATGTGAGTTAAGATATGTTGAGGGGCTTCCCTGGTGGCGCGGTGGTTGACAGTCCGCCTGCCGAGGTGGGGGACACGGGTTCGTGCCCTGGTCCGGGAAGATCCCACATGCCGCGGAGCGGCTGGGCCCGTGAGCCATGGCCGCTGAGCCTGCGCGTCCGAAGCCTGTGCTCCGCAACGGGAGAGGCCACAACAGTGAGAGGCCCGCGTACCGCAAAAAAAAAAAAAAAAAAAAAAAGATATGTTGAAATGGATCACCTGGCTCAACAGATTTAGCTCTTCATTCCCTTCGCATGATTTTTACTGGCCAACATTTCTAGTCCATTTTGAGACAATAAATCTAAGGAAAATGCCCATGATTTATTCTATGTGTATGTATTATATATTTGGTTTTGATGAATAATGATAAACAAAGCTAAGTACCTTAATTACCCAATACAAATGAAACATTCTGATTGTCTGTTAATAAAGCATTCTAATCATTTAAAAGTCATACTACTATATTTCAGAATGTAATAGTTTGGATAAAATACTCTGAGAAGGATTCTTGATATGAAACATGCTTTAGAAATGTTGTTTTTACCACACTATACTTTCTAACACTATTTTGTTTTTTCATTTCTAAGCCAAATAATTGTTTTCGGTTCATACTGCTCACTTCTTTTAAAAGACAGTTTTATTTGTAGTTCATAAGCACCAACCATAACTAATTCTCAAATCTCAGAGAGAAAAGAAAAATTCCAAGCAGGAGCTAGCGAGCATTTCACCTCATTAATTAGCAGGGTACCCTAAAAGACATCTACATATAAAGTTCTTATCAAACAGATGTCCTGGGGGGGGTAGGGATGAATTAGGAGTTTTGAATTAACATATACACATTACTCTATATAAAATAGATAACCAACAGGGACCTACTGTATACCACAGGGAACTATACTCAAAATCTTGTAATAACGTATAATGGAAGAGAATGTAAAAAAAAGAATATAATATATAAACAACTGAATCACTTTTCTGTACACCTGAAAATAACACAACACTGTAAATCAATATTTCAATAACAAATTTTTTAAAAATTAAAAATAAAACAACAGCTGTCTTTAGAGAGTCTTCCAATGGAAATTTTATTAATCTCAATTGTTTCGGCAGGAAGAAGAATCCAGGTTAAACTATCGAACCTGGTCTCTAAAGTCAGTCTGTGTCAAGGCCAAGATTAGAATTCAGAAGGCAGGGAGTCATGTGATCCCAAATACCTCTCTTTCCATCTAAATGTCTAGTAATAAAGCCAGGGCAAGGATATATGGAAACACTTTGTCAGCCCAGGATCTCTAAATAGACTGCTTTTTAAAAGTTTTCCAGGTGGCATCATGGAGAATGTGGTATTCCAGAGAGGTTTTCATTTGGGGGAGCCTTTTACATATGCTTTCCGCCTTATTTCTCTTTGTTCAGTGTTTTGTTCCGAGACCCAGACCTCTTTGTAGTCCCTCTCAAAGCAATGAATTTGCATTTTCACTACAGAAATATATATTTCAAATACTTCAAATGCCCTTGAGCTAAAATAAATACTTAACCAGAACAAAACAAAACAAAAAACCCCCAAAACCTCTTTGAGGCACAGAGAAAAATCTTCTGATAGGATGTGGCAAGTATCTTGGGCTTTTTCAGAATGACCTCTCAACCTTGCCTGGGGCATGTTTCTTCTTATAGAAGAATGCATTAGTTCCTGGTTTGTGGGAGGCTCACAAAGCCAGCCAAGGAAGCTTTCCTCAGCAGTCCTCAGAGGTGGAGTTTTCTAAGAAGGGCTTGAAATAATAAACAGTGTCTTCCCTCCCATCTCCTCTAAAAATAATTAGCTTTTTATTCTAACATTTTAAACTGGTTCAAAGATTTGTAAAGGCCAGTGTGGATATCTGTATGCATTCAGAAACCCTGTTTTCCAAATAACTCCTGTACAAGAGGCTCAAGAGACTTGGGTTTGTACTGGGACAGCTTCTATTCTCTATTTACATTTGTTAGGCAAATTAGAGCTAGCTCGGAAGGGAGAAAACAAAGGTGCATGGAATAGCCAGTAATGGATACTTAGCACTAATCACCATGTGAGAACACACAGCTAAACAGGTGGTGTTGACACATATAACACTAAAGCTGTATGAAAAGCTGTTTTAAAGAGGCAGCCCCCCAAATGAACATATCCTAATATTAAAGCTGAGTGTGCAAACCCAAAGCCGTTTGGGTTTGCCCATTTTGTAACCCACATCAACAATCTGGAAAGTTCAATCAAGTTTTTACAAGTGGCAATCAGAGCGTGCAGTGTAAAAGTTTCAACTCTGAGTTTTACCTCTTAGATCAGGCTCCACCCTTCTTCTTCCCACCTGTCCTGCTCATCCTTCCCTAAGGCAGCTGTGTAGTAGGGAACTGATGGGCCTTGGGGATGGAAGTGGGCTGAGATTTTGGAGCATTCATTTACTATCTGTGTGACCCTGAGCTAATTATTTGGAGCCCTGACTCCCATTAGTAACCTCAGGATTAGGAATACCTGCCTCATAGGACTGCTGTGAGAAATGAATGGGATCCGACATGTGCCTCATGGTAAGGGTTGGATAAATCTTCATTTTCTCAGTTCTTTCCTCTTAATTTAATGGAATTTGAAGATGGATTATCTCTTGGCTCTGGCTAGCCATGTGTGTCACTGATGTATGGAGAGAGTAATCATCAATTACACATAATTAACAATCAATTTCACGTGGATTTACCATGACATCTATGTTAATCTCCGTTAGAATTTGCTTACTGAGGATGGTAAGTGCCTTGTTTTTCAAAACACTGAGTATAATGCTGTAAAACCTAGGCAAAGTAAAGAAATATTAATATAGGACAAATAATTGTTTTTCTCCTAAAATACAGCATAACCTTTTGAGATTTTGGTATGAGGGGACAGGCTTATTAACACTTCAAACCACTGTTTTATGATGAGCCCTTTACCAGACTGATGAAGGCAAATTTTGGTTGGAATGTTCCTTTTAACCTTTTGTGTCACCATTTTTGCCTTTTCACTTCTCCACTAACCCAGTCACAGCCCTGTTCACATTTACTATTGATTTGGTTTTCTTACAGGAAGTTACCATCCTTTTTCTTTTTGTACAAAACTAATATACACTGATTATAAGGAAAAACCATGTATATATATAAAAACCATCTGAAATTACTATTAATATCATCCCTGATCTCTACCTTTACTCTGAGAGGCAGACAAGAAGCTGTTGCCATCCCCACTTCACCGATGATGAGGAAGATGACAATGACAAAGAGGATGACACTAACTACCTACATTTATTAAGCATTTACTATGTGCCAGGCACTGTTCTGAATGCTTAATCTATATTAACTCAGCTTTATTTTTTCTCTTAGCACTTACACCTGCCATACTATATATTTATTTGTTTATTGTCTGTTTCTCCTCCCTAGAATATAAATGCCCTGAGAGGAAGTAACATGGTCTGTTTTTATTCACATCTATTTTACATCCCCAGTACATCTACAAGTGCCTGGCATGGTAGGAGGCATTCAAAAACTGTGGAATAAATAAACTAGTTTTCCTAACAACATGGGTGAGCCTTATCCAATACATTGAGGCCCTGAATAGAATAAAGAGCTGAGTAAGAGAGAATTTGCTCTCTCTGCCTGTCTTCGAGGTGAGACGTGGTCTTCTCCTGCTTTGGACTTGAACTCGGGCTGGAACTTACACCATCAGCTCTCCTGGTTCTCAGGCCTTTGGACGGACTGGAACTACCTCTGGCTCTCCAGCTTGCTGCCTGCTGATTTGGGGACTTCTCAGCCTCCATACCGCATGAATCAACTCCTTATAATCAATTTCTCTCCCATATCTATCTATCTATCTATCTATCTATCTATCTATCTATCTATCTATCTATCTAATCTCCTATTGGTTCTGTTTCTCCCAGACTAATACAGATGCCCAGATTGGCTAAGAGAGCCGAGATTCAAATTCAAGTTCGATGTGAGTCCAGTCAATTTTGTTTCCTTAAAGCACAGCAGTCTCCCTGCTTTCTTAACCCTACTTTAGTTCTCTTTCACATGTTAAACTGAAAAGGAAGTTAATTAGTGGATTAGACTTAGAAAGGGAATTTGAAGATCTTGGTTCACTCTCACTTTTTAGCCCAGTGAGTCCCATCTGTTAGATCTTTTTTTAAAATTTTAACTTTTTAGTTTTTTCTGTTGTTGGTTTTGTATTTTTTCTTTTTCCTTTTTGTTAGATCATTTAAATTAACATTTCTAAGAAGTACAGGTTGCCAGTGAGGCACATGTTCAATTTTTCACCTATGTTTTTGTTAAAGCAACATTAATGCCATTGATTTAAAAAAAATACAAAGGAGCAAGTGATAAATGGCTTAGGTGCTTTGTGTTGTTAGGGTGGCATTAACATTTAGAGATCTTTGTTAGAGAATGGTTTCCCAAAACTATGGCAACAGAGATAAAATGACAGACCCGCAGAGGCTCTGGAGCCAGACCTGGACTTGAGATCCCACTCTACTTATTGTGCAACCTGGACAAACCTCTCTGAGCCTTAGTTTCCTCATCTGTGAAATGAGGATAATGATAGTAACTGCCTCATAGAGACACTGTGAGGATTACATAAAATAATGCATGTGCTTAGCACAATAACTAGCCATATATAATAAGCATTTAATAAATGTTAGCTACTTTGAAAGGCATGTCTAGTTACCTAAAAAATATCTCCCTTTCTCTCTCAAATTAACAAAACCCTCAATTTTTAACCGGCTGTCAATGAGCTGGCCAACTAAAGGACTATAACTCCCAGACTTCCTTGAAGCCTTGTGAAACTGTGTTTCTAAGTTCTGGCCAATGAGATGTACATGAAAGTGTTATATGGAACCTTCATTAAGTCTTCGTAAGAAACAGAGGACCTGCCCTTCTTTCCTTTCTCCATTCTGTTGGAGTCTCCTTTCTCCATTTCAGGAAAGCAGATGCAATGGCTAGAGCTCCAGCAACTATCTTGAACTCTAAGAACAAAGATACAATTATGTTTCTCTGAACAGTGTATTAGGAGGAGCCTGATTCTTTGATGGCTTTATGTAACCTCCATACCAGTCCTGTGCTGCCAACCTCTGAACTTCTTTTATGTGAGAGGGAGGTTAAACTTCTACCTTGTTTATGCCATTATTCTGAGTACCTCTGTTACTCAAGGCCCAAGTAATCCTAACTGCTGTGGCTGGCCATGCGGTAGGTTCAAAACCACTTTGAGGCCCTGTTTCTGTAAATAAAGGCAAGGTTGAGGCAAAAATATAGAAAAGGGTATATGCATGTCTTCAAAGCCTTTCCTCTCCTTTCAGACGGCACTCAGATGCCACCATCCTCTCTGTCCTGCTCAGAGGTCTAGGCCTTCATGCCCCATGGATACAACCCGTTCTCAAAGAATCTGATAAAACTCGGTTCATTTTAAGGTAGAACTGATCAGAAGGCATCTCTTTCTATTTGTCCTGGGCATTTGTATTTTATTTAAGACAAAGCCTTCTGATAGAATGCTTGGAATAATCAACAGACCTGTGAGAGAACTATTTTGGGGCAGGGAAGCCCACACATAAGGCTACTGCCCACCACTAAGGTTGGACTGTAATTTAATAAAAAGCACTCCTCTGGTTTAAGGAAGTTAATGTACCTCTCAAAAAGGAGCTCACCTTCAACTCCCAAGGAGTATCAAGGGTTGTGAGAAAGGGAGGAGTGAATATTTGTTTGAAAAGGCAATTAAATAGCATCCTCAATTCCCTCAGGCTACATATTTTACACCTTACTTCAACAATCATTATTACGTCATCAGCTGTAAAAAATTCTATGCATGATGCAACTCAGAAGGTAATTTATTCGTGACCAGTCAGTGGTTGAATAAAGAACCTAAACCGCATTCCCCCAAACCTTGGTCCCCTGTTCAAACACTCCTCACTTTTTCTTCCTTTCTGAATGTAAACTGAATATATGTAATGTAAACTGAATAAATGTAATGTCATTTGAACATGACAGAATTTATGTATCTGAATTTAAATTGCAAGAGAGACCATCTTTCAGAGTAAAAAGTGTGTGTGTATGTGTGTGTGTGTGTGTGTGTGTGTGTGTGTGTGTGTGTGTGTGTGTGTGTGTATAATAAGACGGTCTTTCCCCACAGAACATGACATCTGACCTCAAATGTGCATGCTCTCTGGTTTGGTTAAAGTAAAATTATCTCCCAAGAGCTCAAAGTGATCTACAGACTACCTAATTAAAACCTCATTGCCTGTCTCCTCTATGCCTTGATTCCTCAACTGATTCAGAGATTAAATGACTGACAGGGTTATTTAAACTCTGGTGACCTTTTCTAGAATCTGGCTCCTTCAGGCTTTCAGACTGATACTGATGAGAGGTTTGAGGAGTTATCAACTTACTTGATTCAACTATAGAGTCTCCTAGATGTCTAATTCCACTTGATAGGCTGAATCCAGGAGAAATGTCTCTATACACATCCCTCACTGAGACAAAATTTTCATGATATTCTACCAAATTTTCTTGTATTCAACAGTCAAGTTTATCTTTGCCAGTGTTGCTCTGACTAGTATTACTAGTTCCAGACCATAAACAACAGGCTCTTGTTTATGATGCCATGATAACCAGCAGATTTATTTTTTAAAGTATTAGAGACTGAGTTATATTTCTAGGTAAAACAATGCCCAAGCAAAGGGAACCACAAGGAAAGTGCCATGAAGCCCTCATCTTAAAATAGTTCAATGGAAGAAGACAGAATTTCTTCTGTGGAAGTCTCAGAGGCACAATGCTGATTTAACTTTTAAATTCTACATCCAGGATTTCTAGAAATGGTTGATACCTTAGGTTATCAGAAATTAATAAATCACACTAAGCGTGGGCTAATAAATGGCCTTTTATATGGATATGACCTTATAACATGAGGCTTTTACACATAAAGTTAAAGGTTTCTGAAGGAGGAACAAGCAATTAGAAACTGTCAAGTTAATTCAAAAGCACAGGTGTAGCAAACATGCTGCATAAAAACACAAATTTATCACACACACAAAAAACTGGAAAGTGGATTTTATAAGAATATCACTCATTTTATAAAGTTTAAAACTACAGGTTCTTTTAATTAGCAAGTACCAGTGGAGCATTAAAAGCAATTTAATTCACAAAACTGTATTTTACACACTTGCTTTTTAGGAACAAATGAATTTGTAAATCAAGAAACATATTTTAATAAGTTTCAGGTTTAATTTGCCTGTAAAGAAAAATTCAAATAATCTTGTGTAATGAAAATGCAAATATCTATAGTTAGAACAAATTAACATTACTCAATTGGCATTATGTTGTTCTCTTATAAAATAAAAACTCATCAAATTCCTCCAAAAGGAATTTGTATTTAATAATATGATCATTAATTGTAAAACAAAATATACATAGGCATATGACTAATCATTGATTTTGTTTTTTTAATAGTTAATCATTTAATTTCTTCTGATTATATGCATTAACCTGAAAAAACTTAAATTCAGAAAAGCAAACTATTGCCAAGAAGGAAAAATAGATACTCCTCCTCCTCAATATTCTGGAACTGAATATATGAATAGATAACATATAATCCAACCATGTAAAAACATTCTTTTTGGGACAACTATAGTCCAGTTTCTTAAAGTGTTCTGACTGCATATACATATTTACTTGAAACAGTCTCGTGCCATCTATCCACTCGGTTCCACAATTCAACCAGACAAGAATCCATCAGCACTCTAGCTTGGAATGAGTTCTAATAAGAGAAGTGTTTCTGCAAACCAGAATTCTAAACCAAAGATTTTTCCAAAAGAAAGATTACGTGCTTACCGTATAGAGCTCGTTAAGAACCTTCATTAAGTCCTCATGAAGTTGGAATGCAATCTCTTTGCTCTGCAATGAGAAAAAATTAACAATATTAAAAACTGTAACAGAAACTTGTTTCTAGATGATTTACATCTTAAGAAGTCCACTGACTGAAAATAGAAGAATGTGTGTAACACAATGGAAGGCCAGCACGACCCTGATACAATAAACATCTTTGACCAAATGGCCCTTTCTAAATACTAGATGTGTGCACCAATGGTTACCACTGGCTGGACAGAAGCAAAGAAGTGGACCGTGTGAATGGCTCTCCCACCATCCAAATCAGACTTTATCAAGAGCGAGAAAAAGGAGGGTGAAGCACCGTGCTTGCTCAGAAGTTGAGTTGCAGAACTTAAGTCATGAAAAGATGAATTCCAGCATCTAGCTTCCCATCTCAGTATTATCACAGGGAATTTTGCAGTGGGAGTCCCCAGAAGCTAAGTTAGAAACCAAAAGGGAAATTTACTCTCCCTTTCCAAAATAACTATATGACTGACTACAAATTTTTTTTTTAATTAAAGCATAGTTGATTTACAATGTTGTTTTAGTTTCTGGTGTATGGCAAAGTGATTCAGTTATACATATACATATATATATATATATGTTCTTTTTCAGATTCTTTTCCATTATAGATTATTACAAAATACTGAATATAGTTCCCTGTGCTATACAGTAGGATCTTGTTGTGTATCTATTTTATATATAGTAGTTTCTGTCTGCTAATCACAAACTCCTAACTTATCCCTCCCCACCTCTTTCCCCTTTGGTAACCATAAGTTTGCTTTCTATGTCTGTGAGTCTGTTTCTGTTTTTTTATGTTTTGTTTTGTTTTGTTTTGTTTTGCGGTACACGGGTCTCTCACTGCTGTGGCCTCTCCTGTTGCGGAGCACAGGCTCTGGACGCGCAGGCTCAGCGGCCACGGCTCACGGGCCCAGCTGCTCCGCGGCACGTGGGATCTTCCCGGACCAGGGCACGAACCCGTGTCCCCTGCATCGGCAGGCGGACTCTCAACCACTGCGCCACCAGGGAAGCCCTCTGTTTTATAAATAAGTTCATTTACATCATTTTTAAAGATTCTACATATAAGGGATATCATATGATACTTGTCTCTCCCTTTGACTGACTACAATTTTAATTTTAAGAAAACACTTTCAAAGTAGTGAGTTGGTAAGGCCACTTATGCTCCACATACTTTTTGCCTCTGCATTTATTATTGTTATTTTTTCATTAAGACAAAAAAGAGAGTTTTACTTTTCCACTCAGTGGGTAAATGACAGCATTTAAGATATTCTTCCCTAGGCTAATTCTGAGGGTTTGACAGAGGAGTATTTGAATATTTTTTTTCAGCAAAATCTGTAAGTTACTTTAAAGGAAATCATATATCCAAATTACTTTTTTTTTTTTTTTCCTGCTTTGAGTTCAGTATTTAGTCAGGTACAGAAAACGGAAAAAAATGTGTAGCATGGCTTAATCTATAGTTTGAGACAATAACAACAACATCCATGGTTCATTTCTGTGTCTCCTACTGGGCTGTCATGACTGGGAGTAAGGGCCATATCTGTATCAGCTCTGCGACCCCAGTGTCCTACAGTGCTTGGGCACGAGGCCAGAACTAGGGTGAGGCAAGTGAGGTGCCAAGGGTATGGTATTTAAGAAGACACTAGTCTAGGTCCCGCTTGGGCACAAAGGAAGCTTCCAATCAGCACTTGCTAAATGAATCTGTAAATAAGCTGAAATACTGTTGTTTGTGTGATTTGCTGAAGTAGTTACTGCCTTTGGTGAAGGCTGGCCACTGGTGAGAGGGAAGAAAAGAAAGGCCCATAGACCACCCTTAATAAAATCAGAGGATCTAGATGAAACACAGTCCATCTGCCAACAGTAGGTCATTGGGTTAGGCCTCCCTTAAAAAAGGCCACATGTGAAGCCAAAATCTGTGAACATAAAATAGTGTGGGAAGATGACATCAGAGCAATAGCTAAACTTCGAGAAATTCAAGTTCGTTAGCTGCATTTGTCCCTGGGTTTTCTTGGAGTGATTAAGGGTGCTGGTGTTTATTGAGCTCTGAAAGATTTAAAATCCCTACACTTGAGTTAGAGATTTTATGTTTTGCTGTGTCCCTGCTATGTGAAGAGGTGGGTTAAGAATCACTGAAGGATGAAAGGAAAGTCACAAGTGAGCAAATGAAGCCAACTGAAACTCATTTTATTTCCCTTAAATTTTGGCTGTTCTGACTGTATACATTACACTGCAATCTCCTATGACTTCAGCTTGCTGTTTTTTTTTTTTTTTTTTTTGCGGTACGCGGGCCTCTCACTGTTGTGGCCTCTCCCGTTGTGGAGCACAGGCTCCGGACACACAGGCTCAGCAGCCATGGCTCACGGGCCTAGCCGCTCCGCGGCATGTGGGATCTTCCCGGACCGGGACATGAACCCGTGTCCCCTGCATCAGCAGGCGGACTCTCAACCACTGAGCCACCAGGGAAGCCCCAGCTTGGTGTTATTTTAATATCATATTTCATTCAAGGATCTGAGCTACCAATTCAGAACTCTCTAATGGGATCAAAGGCTACCAAGTAACTCTGCTCAGCTGCCCACATTTCAGGTAGCAAGTCCAAAAAGAAAATATTTCTTGGCTAAGACTTTAGAACAATTACCCCCAAAATCCCTTAGGTCCAATTAACTGCAAGCCAAGAATATTTAGGATCAGATTGAACACTTGGGTTTGGGGCGATAAGGGCCTGCTAAACCAGCCAAGTCAAATATCTTACAACAGCAAAAAGGTTCTTTGTACATTTCACATTTTATAAGATTTCAGGTAATGAGGTAGAGGAAGTCTGGCAAAACAGACATACTGTTCTCTTCTGAGCACACTCTCACATTTTTGGTTCACCTTTCCTCAGAGGCCCTGAAATATAAAAAATCTGTCTGGGAGGCAGTATAGAATAACACTTCAAAGCAAGGACTCTGGAGTCAGAATACTGGGACTGAAGTCTCAAAGGCTTTGGACTCCCCTGTGCCTGAGTTTCCAGATCTATAAAAGGAATGTAGTCATGGTACCTACGTCATAGGGTTGATGAGAGCATTAACCAGATGACACATACACAGAACTCAGAATGGTACCTAATACACAGTAAACATCCCACAAATGTTGTAATTATTTAATTCTTTCCCAGACACTGTAACGGTTAACTCCCTTGAGTGAAAAGCCCACATGGTATTCTTCCTTCTTTTGGTCTCTACAGACACTTAGTCCATTGACTTCCACATGCGAAGTGCTTGCCAGATACTGGTTGAATTGAACTGGATGTCCTTCACCCCACTCCCAATTACGCTGGCCTTTAGATCCACCCAAGTGACCCCTGATTTGGAAGGGCCTCAAGTATTGTGCTCCAGCCTTTGAGCCCTTTTTACATCCATACACCCTTGCCACACATGTACACTGAACTTATCTATGTTCCATTTTCGTGGGTATACTACTGGTGGTACCAGATGAATTAATCAGACATCTACTAGGAAATGGATAATTCCTCAAGCCAATGGGATAAGATATATACAACTCATGAAAGAGGCCGTTAAGGAGCCAGGCTTCAGTGGGAACTTTAAATTCTGTGGGAAGTTGGTGGCGAGTTATTTTTAGGTAGGTAGAGCCCCAGCTACCCTCATGACACATCACTGAAGTTTCCACCTAGATGTTCGCTTTGAATGACAGTCTAAACTCTCCGTGGCCTAGTCAGTAGCCTCGAAATTAACCATTTTCTCCCCACCCTGCACCACTCCTTTTGCCTGCAAAAACTGTTAAAAGAATTGGGCTGTGCTCTGAAACACCAGACCATATGACTGAAGTGTGAAGCATGAATTTGCATACCCTTTTGCTCACAGATACCTGGGCCAGACAACATCAAGTCCTAGTCTGAGTGCTGGGGGCTTGGTCCCTGTCCCCATGGCATAGAAGCAACGACAAGATCACCTCATGTTATCCCCACCCCAACTTTAAACATGTCTCCAATTTATTACAGTAACAGTGAAAAACAGTCCTTTCTTCTAAATACGACTCTGGACCCCAAGAGAAGCAATCTTAAAACAAAACACATCTGCTGTGGCACACAGGATGCTGACATACTCAACTAATGCACTGAAACCCTTTAATTACAAAATATCTGGATTATCAAAAGTCCATCAAAATTCAATAGGTTAAGTATACCTCTGGATTCTATTTCATTAAAAATTTGAAAACAGTGAGAGCAGACCCTTGACCCTTGACCCTTGACCAAGAGCTGCTAGGTAAGAAAAAGTATACGGGTATTAAGGAAAGCAATCAATGTTCCCTTTGTACAAGAGAAAAATATAACTTTATGAAATGATATATGCTTGAAATAAAGTATTTTTCATGTTATTTGCGATTGGCTGATTAAAATTACTTTTGCACAGGGAAGGAGAGTCCCCTCCAACTGCTTCATGTATGGAGTTGAAAAAGCGAACAGTTTTTTTTTCCCCCATTCTGTGGGCCTATGTAAGTTCAAACGATGGTAAAAACTTCTAATGCATTGCAATAGGATTCTAGGATTCTGACCCAAGGGGAAGGAAAATGGTTATAACTTCCATTCAGTTGACATTTATTAAATGTCTCCAATGTGTAAACCCAGAGTTGAATACCAAGTCAATTTCTAATTGTTTCCTATTTATTATCGCTTTGATGTTTCAGACAATTCAAACATAAGTCCAAAATGAACAGTCCCAAAGTTTCCACCTTTTTTCATTATAAAAATGAATTAAATGTATTGAATAATATTGGAAAAATAGAGAACAGAAGGCCAAAACTACCACTATTATAATTTGATGGGTGTATTTCCTTCAAGTTTATTTATCTAAACAGAGGTCTGAGTTGTAATCATTCTATAATAATAAAGTATCTTTTTTCTACTCTTTTTTCCAGTTATCATATATTTTCCCATGTACTTATATAATTTTCAGAACATTATTATTGATTAAAATAACTACACAGTGAATGTATATTAACCATTCTTCTATTATGGTTTCCAATGTTTCCACTATTTTCCATCAATCATTCAATTACTTACTTATTCATTCAATTTCACCAATATATTTTAATCACCCTGAACTATTATCATGAATGCTGTTCTAAAGTCATATCTTGCATTTTGTGCTATTGCCTTAGTGTCAATTCCCAGACATGAAATTACCAGGATAAAAGTATTGACATTTTAGGGCTTCCCTGGTGGCGCAGTGGTTGAGAATCTGCCTGCTAATGCAAGGGACACGGGTTCGAGCCCTGGTCTGGGAGGATCCCACATGCCGCGGAACAACTGGGCCCGTGAGCCACAACTACTGAGCCTGAGCGTCTGGAACCTGTGCTCCGCAACAAGAGAGGCTGCGATAGTGAGAGGCCCGCGCATCGCAATGAAGAGTGGCCCCCGCTTGCCACAACTAGAGAAAGCCCTCGCACAGAAACAAGACCCAACACAGCAAAAATTAAAAAAAAAAAAGTATTGACATTTTAAAGACCCTGGATTCACATTGGAAGATTACTTTCTAAAAGGGTTATAATGAATTTATATCGCTTCCAGAACAAAAGTGTCACTCATGTCAGAATCTGGGGTTCATCCAAGACTTGCTTCTTCTCCTTGAAAGAGAAGCCACCAATCCTATCTATTCTGGTTGATCTGTTTTTCTGTATGTCATGAGAATTTTTTTTAAAGATAAAGACCTAGGGAACTCCCTGGCGGTCCAGTGTTTAGGACTCTGCCTTTCCACTGCAGGGGGCACGGGTTCAATCCCTGGTCGGGGAACTAAGATCCTGTAAGCTACATGGTGCAGCACCCTCTCCCCACCAAAAACAGATGAAGAGATAATTATGTCCTTCCTGTGATTAAAACCCATCAAATTCTTGCTATATTTTTCTCAGGATAGAGTTACAATTTCTTAAATCACTCATAACTTCCCGTGTCAAACTAGTCTACCTTACCTTCCACAAATCTCAAACCACATCCTTTAGCCTGATAAGAGCTGCTCAGTCCCAGGTTCTACTTTCACATCTCTGCCTTCCCCATGCCGTCCCCACTGCCCAGACTCTGCTTCCTTCGCTGGCCTAGTACAATCCTACATGCTACTACTTCGTGAAAACTTTCTTGTAACTTTACCTTGTCCTTCAAATAAAGAAATTAGACCCTCCCTTCTTTGTGACTGTATAATACATTCATTCATTATCACTTCTAGGCTGTATGATTTAGTGGTTAGTTGTTCAAACTCTAAAACTGGATGCCTGTTTTCAAACTCTCTTGTCTGTGCATAAGTTAAATAATTTTGTGAGTTTCCTCAATGGCAAAACAGAGATACCAACAGCCTCTACATCACGGGGTTTTATTGGGATGGTCCTTATTAAACACGTAACACAAAACCCAGCACACAGTTGAGTGTTAAACTGATGCCGCCCGTTATTATTACGCTCATCATGTTTCTTTTTCTCTTCATAAACAGGGTTTCTTTGAGAGCAGGGACTGTGTCCTAATCATTTTTGTGTTCCCAGGGCCTGCCGTGGTGCCTGGCACACTGTAGGTACTCGATATACCTCTGATGAATGAATGGGACCCAGAGCTGAGTAAGGCATGGCTTCCTCCCTCCAGAGTCCACAGTCTCATGGAGGAGCTAGATGTGTCCAAACAGCTTCCTATACAGAGCACTGTGATAAGTGCTACACTGGGTGGACCCTGGCCAGTATCTCTATTCCTGGAGAACAGCAGGCTTGCTCCCTGGAACCTCCCAGGAAGGGGAGAAAGGAAGGCAGAAGAAAGAGCATAATTAATACAACCATAATTGAGTACATTGGGCAATCGATCAAGTGATCTATATGGTTGGATTAAATGACCAATTCAGAGGGCCTCTGGCCTCTGACCGAGTTATTATTATTATTATTTTTTTGCAGTACGCAGGCCTCTCACTGTTGTGGCCTCTCCCGTTGTGGAGCACAGGCTCAGCAGCCATGGCTCACGGGCCCAGCCGCTCCGCGGCATGTGGGATCTTCCCGGACCGGGGCACGAACCCGCGTCCCCTGCATCGGCAGGCGGACTCTCAACCACTGCACCACCAGGGAAGCCCCTCACAGAGTTATTTTTAAAGGAAATCTATTGTGATGACCAGTCAAGGAATCCTGACCTTATGCTGAGTCAGAGTGAGACTAAGAGAGAAGTAGGAAAACCAGATTAAATATTTAATGAGAGGGTTGCAAATGATTATAGTGTCTCACACTCAGTGAGTTTTGGATGTAAATTCTGGTTAAAAGGGTCAGGCCATACCTCTACAGTGTGTGTGCTTTTAAATGTCCAAAACCTCGTGTTCATGTGTCTTTATAATAATAGATTCTCTTAATTCACGTAAACTCTGAAGACAGCAGCAACAGCATCCCCCAAAATGCCTAATGGAAAAATTTGGGCTGGGCTTAATGGCCTGAAGCAAGCTATAGTATTTATAGTGTAGTTGCACATTTCCTTTCTATCTGTCAAGGGACATGGATTTGTATTTATTAAAATCACAACTAAATATCAGTGTATGGAATTAGCCTCATGATCTACTGCATTCCCAAGGCGAAAAATAATCAACATTCTTTTAGATAAAACTCCATGCCACTAGAAAATGTGGGAAAGTTAGAAAAAAAAAAATCATAGATACAGGGGAACCAGAGCTTCATTCTGAAACAAGACAAAACTTAACCTTAAAGGAAATATCTGGGGCATCTCCTAGAATATTTACTAATGTAACTGCTAGGCAAATGTGGCATTCGACTGTGCTCAGACTGTGAGCAGGCAAAAGTGCAAAGTCACGTACACCAGTGTCACTCATAACCACCCAGGTATAAAGAGCACTTGAACAGACAGATTAAGTAACTCAAGACTGAAATTTTAAATCCTACAGGGAATAAAGTAGATGAAACAATTATTATCATTTTCAGCTTGCATTTCCTTAACTCTTCAAGAAACACAATTTTTCATGCTAGGGATATTTCTCTACTCAAAATGGCGATACACTGGAAACACCATTTCAGTGCCTCTAAATGGATAATCACTTAGGCATAATTCTCAGTAGCGGATATAAACAAACCTACCTAATTAAAATCAGAATGTGTTATGAAACTCTGGTTAAGACTGTAATATAATCAACTAAAAACTATCAGAAATATATTTCCAGACCACTTTTCAATACGCTGAACTTAACAAAAATGTAATAACTCAGCTTTATTAACAATTCCTTAATACAATTCCTTAACAATTATCAAAATAATACATCATCTTTAGTACATGAACCCGAGTCTACTAATTTATCACTAAAGACAACTGTCTTTCTCTCCTGTGACAGGTGTGATTGTGCAAAGATCCAGTGTGACCAAAAGCTTACATCTATGGCACAGTTGGCTGGGGTTATGAGTATAACCTGTGGTGAAGCAAACTAGACCATATTGTGTAGGGAACCCATGACCTCAGTCTTAATAGCACTGTGGTAAGAAAAATCCAGGGACTGGTTACAAAACTAAATAAAGTAAGTAGGAGATTTGCTCATTTATAAGTCATTCACTGAATTAGTAAGCAAAAGGCAGAGATTCTTTGAGATACTGATAAAAGTCCATTTATTCATGTACACACTCATGCATTCAGTCATTCATTCTACCAGTTTATGAGTACCTTCTGTGTGCCAAAGATAGAAAAGTCGCCTTACATTTTAGTGAGAGAGGTAAACAAAACAATTTCAATTCAGTCTGATTTATGCTTATTCAAACAATTTAAACCAAGTGAAATTTCTCTATATAACTCTTGAACCAAGCCCAAAATTTAATAAACCAATCAATCTTCAAGAATTTATCCTAAATCAGAAATTTCCTTTAAAGATATATATTTATCCTAATACTAATAGTACCATCTCAGAACTACAACTCATTAATTGGTCTATAGAATTAACCATGTATTTAAGTAAAGGTAGCTTAAGGAATAGAAAAAAAACAAAAAACAAATTCCCATGGGGTAAATGTCCTGTTCACCAAGAACTTGGTTCCTTGAATACTACCAGAGAATTTGAGAAAACACCCATGGCTAGTAGGCAAATGTACATGGGGTGACAGCCTACTTGAAGCAGGAAAAAACAAACAACCCCCAAACCATCAACATAGATCCAGATTATTTATTGGTCAGATTATTTAAATATCTTTACTTCTCTGAGCTGTTTCCTCATCTGAAAAATGGAGAAGATTCCAATAATATACTCCCTAGGGTTCTTAAGAGGATTAAATGAGATATCCATTGTTACATGCTTAACAAGGTGCCTGGCACATACCAAGCACTCCATAAATGTAACTGTCATGATGCTATTATCAGCTCAGCATCATATCCTTGTTTCATTTCATGAAGTCACCCTCCATTTTTCTAAATGCTAATGTAACAGTCTACTCATAGCAACTTTCAAATCAGTATGTCTCAGATGGTCACTTCAACCTAATTCAAGATTTACTTTCTAGAATACTTGTGTTTGAGGTACTGTTATACCAAGGAAGATAAAGTCTATTCCAGAGAACACTGCAAAGCTACAAGGAAGCAGAACTCTTAATTCTGAGCAAGCCCTTGCTGACTTTAGACTGTTAGGTCTTCCTTAGAATAAAGTAAAACTTGTCTCCACTTAAGTTCTACCAGTCGGTCTTAACTGTTATAGACTTGTAGAGCTAGTTAATCTAAGCCATCTTCTACATGACAGGTCTTCAAATATTTGAGACAGTTACTATGTCCTAGCTAAGGCTTACTTTCTCTGTACCAAACATTCCCACTGTCCTCAACTGTTCCTTATATGACACAGTTCAAAGAAATGAAGAGAGAATTCTCTTTGCCTCCCAGATAATTTTCACTGTCTTGGAGCTAGTGGCATTAAGGACACTTTCTTTATACTTCAAGCTAAGATCTTGGGAAGATTAGGAGGCAACACACACCTCTCAGTGACTTGTATTTGCTTGCAATCACCCTGTTTTGTGGTGGCAGTCCAAACCCACATCTGCATAGTTAAGGTAAGCCCAAGAATCCTGGAATCACTGTTAGCTTTTTAAAATTTTCTCCAACAGGCTAAAGAGCCATCAGAGAAAGGAGTAGAAGCCTTACAATCTGATTAGGATGGACTGAATAAGAATGTCCTGGTTTTGAATTGCCAACAGACCTTTCAAAAAACAACAAAAAGCCATTTGATTCATTCTTGATCTACAAGGATGAGATCTTTTTGAAGACAATATCATTATAAGCATGGAAATACTCGCTGGCCATAACTCATGGTAGAGCAAAAATCATCACCCGGATTACTAATGCACCAGCTTCCTCACTAGGTTCCCCAAGACTGGTTTCTTCTCATTCCAATTTACTCCTCACAATGCTCTCAAAAAACAAAGCTGATTATGCCATATTCCTGATGCAAAATCCCTCTTGGCTTCCTTAGTTGCTTAGATGAAAACATACCAGTTCCTCAAACTGAAAATCAAAATTCATCCATGCCTGCAGCCCTCACCCCCAACCTGCCTTTCTAGATCACAGGTAGCTGTTATCCCACTATGTACACTTTGCCATGTTATAGGCTATACTCCTAACCCCAGCCAGCTGTGTAACTGATGTGAGCTTTAGGTCCATGCCAAAAAGAGGTGGCCTACGATGACAATTCACTTCCGTTAAGAGTTGTGAAGATGGGGCCAAGAGCCCCACCCACCGTCATCTTCCCCTAGCATCATTTCCTGGATATGTGCTAGTCTTGATCAGAACCCCAGGCCCTTGTCCTGTGCTGTTCTCTACATACATATAGAAGAATGCACTTCCCCTAATTCCTCTGTAAAACCTCACCAAGTTTAAGACGTTGATCAAATGCCGCTCTCTCTGTGAAGCCTTTCTCCATCTTCCTAGGCAGTATGCCTTACTCAATCATCTGTGCATTTGTGCTCTTGGGTCCTATTTCTGTAAGAGCAGTTGCCAACTTATAATGTAATTTTTATCTCTATACTTCCTTTCGTTACTAGATTATAAGCCCCTTTGGAATACTAATTGAGGATTTGTGTCTTACTTTTGTGACCCTAGAACCCACCATTGTGCCTGTCACATAATGATAATCAATAAAGGTTTGCTGAATGAATAATGAAATAGAATGTCTACTCTGTTTTGGAAAAGAGAACTGATTTCAGTAAAGCTAGGTTTCAGAAAAAAAGGAAACGAGAGGAAAAGTAGAAGTTGCAATGAATTTGTCATGACTGGTCAGTGTAATTATAAGACCTCGCCAAAAAATAAATGATTATTTTAGCAGTCCCTTGCAATCTCTGTCTTTAGAGCTAAAGAAATGAAATTTTAATGGCCATGTTTACTCAAGCCAGTGCACTAAACCAATTATGGTTCTGTGTTCACTTGAAACTACCAAAGTTTAAAAAGTAAAAGTGGTGCATGTATTTATTTACTATTGTTATTGAACATTAGTGGGTTTTCTCAATCCATATAGTTCATATAGCCAGTGTCAAATTTTGTTTTAAGTTTCTAGATTGATCTGACAAAGTATTTAGTTGGTAAAATTTCTGCTTGTTTCTATTTAATTGCTTCTCTAACAATGAGAAAAAAATGTTTCCCTTTGATTGAGATTTAAAATCAATCTGACAGCCACATTCAGTATTTGTTCGCAACTGCATATTTCTGGGTTGCTATTACTCAAGGTATCACAAGTGTTTCTTAATTCAAATATTTGCTATATGTGCAATATCCCCCAACATGGCATTTCTTGCAGCTGCTGGAAATCTTTTAGAATCCTACCATGTGAAATTAAACAAAGTCTTCAAATGGTAAGAAACATTGGCTAGCAACCAGAATACTGTTCTCAGGCTGCTTCAGACTTTGTTGATCTCAACTACAGACACCTCGACCTATGGCAGGAATGTTCTCTCCTCATCAGTTCTTTTAAGAATGCAGTTTCCTTCTTGGATGAGGAAAATGGGTAAGGATTCAGTGTTCAAGGCTCTTTGAAAATGAACTTTCTTAAGTGCTGATCTTTTATGAATAACTGAACCTAAATAAACCTGGTACCGAATATATATATACATATATATATATATATACATATATATATATATATGTATATATATATATTTAAACTTCTCTTGATGGGAGATGAGAGACTGGGTGCCTTTGACTTACTCCATATTTGTTAATTTAATCCAGAGTTGTAAACCCTGTAACTGAAACGTAAACCAAATTGGAACATTTCTTTTAAAAAAATGTTTGGAAAAATGGAAAACTCAAGTTGGATTAATGGTTCTCAACTTGGTCCAATTTCCCCCCCAGGGGACATTTGGTGACATCTGAAGGAATTTTTGGTTGTCAAAACTAATAAGGTGCTACTGGCATTTAGCAGGTAGAGAAATCCACAGTCATCCAATTGTTCTTCCATCGGTAGTGTGTCATTTTTCTCTGGCCGCTTTCAATTTTTTCTTTGTCTTTAGTTTTTGGTTTGATTATGATGAGTGTAGGCATGTACTTCTTTGGATTCATCTAGCTTGGGTTTTGCTGCCTTCTTGAATGGGTAGGCTTATCTCGTTTGCCAAATTTGGGAAGTTTTGTTGTTTTGTTGTAATTATTTTTTCAAATGTTTTTTCTACCCACTTGCTTTCTCCTCTCCTCAGAGACTCTGCTGACATGAATATCAGACCTTTTAGGATTGTCCCAACACTCCCTGAGGCACTGATTATTTTTTTCCCAATCTTTTTTTCTGTTGTTCAGGTTAGATAATTTCTGTTAATCTATCTTTAAGAAGAACTGAAACTAATCTCTTTCCTTTGTTATCTTTATTCTTCTATTGAAACCCTTCTAGTGAGTTTTAAATTTTGGTTACTGTATTTTTCAGTTCTAAAATTTCCATTTGGTTCTTTTTTTTTTGCTGAGACTTTATCTTTCCATTCGTTTCAACAGTGTTTGCTCTCACTTCTCGGAACATTTTTATCATGGTTGCTTTAAAAGTCTTTGTTAGATAATTCCACCATTTGTGTCCTTCAGGATTGGCCATTTATTGATTGTCTTTTCCCATGTCAGCTGAGGTTTTCCTGGTTCTTTGTATGCTGAGTAATTGGGATTATACTCTGGATATTTTGAATATTATGTTATGAGACTCTGGGTTTTATTTAAACCACATGTAGAATGTTGATATTTTTCTTTTATCAGGAAATCAACCAAGTTGAATTCAGGATGCAAATTCTGACCAGCCTTCTATGGGGTGTGGTTTCAACATCCGTACTGTTTCCAGCACCTTTGTAGCACTATTTGGATCTGACTTGCATATGCACCATTCAGTGGCCAGTCTGGAGCCCAGGGAGGCAGTGGTCTATCCCTTAGTTCAGCTCCCAAAGTCTGGTAGGTATACTGCTTAAGATCAAACCCAAGCATGTGCAGGTCAGGAGAGAGCCCAGGAGTTAATAGAGAACTTCATGAGATTGTTTTTTAAATCTACACCCTCTCTGTAATCTCCCTAGTACTTTTTGGTTCCTCTGACACCCCCTTTCAGTCCTCAGCCCAGAAGGCTGGCACTTTAGTTATTCCACCCTGCCACAGACTTGCCATGACTCATTTCTCCTCTGATTTCTCTCTCTTAGGAAGTAGACAGCATGTGCTAGTGCTGCTTAAATCCAGCCCTGTCAATACTGGGTCTTCTGAAATGCCTTGAAATTTCTAATATGTGGCTGACACTTATCTCTGGTTTCTAATACAGATGTAAGTATTCATTATTTATTCATTCGATAAATATTTACACAGTATCTACAATGTGCTAGTCACTGTTTCAGTGAACAGTACAAGATTGCTCCCCCTCAGAAACTTACATTTAAATTGAGGGGAGACAGAAAGTAAACAAATATTGAGTAAATACAAAATATGGCAGAAAGGATTAAGTGCTGGAGAGAAAAATAAAGTTAGGGAAAGGAGATGGGGGTATAGACTTCCTTTAGAGTAAGATGGGAATGAATAGAGTGAGCAAAGAAGTATGGGATCTGCTTGAAGGTAAAAGGACTGTCCCAGTCTTTCCCATTTATACATTTGATTAGTCATTGCAAAGAGAACTTGGGAGGTAAGGCTGTTGCAGCCCTTGTGCATGCCACCATCTTGCTCAGAAGTTCCCTGATTCCATGTCTTCATTTTAAGCACCTGAATACTATATACTCAAAGCACAGTTTTCAAGTGCACTTGGAGAATAGGCTAATTCTCCATTAATAAACAGCATTTAGGGCTGAATTAGTTACTGGATATAGTTCCCCACTTCTTTGTGGTAAACACTGACTGGTGTACTCGGGGCCAAGTTTCTTTAAGGTTTTAGTTTACAATGAATAATTGTTTTCTTTGTGTCTTATACAATATGTTCATTGTACAAAAATCAGAAATTACGAATAATCAAACAGAAGAAAATAAAAGTAACTTAGAGATACCCATTTAAAATAATTTTGGTCTATATACTTTAAGATTTTTTTTTTTTACCATAAATAAGTTTCAAGTGCTTTTTGAAAACTATTCTCAATGTAATTATGGGTTCAACTACTACATCATGCTGTATGACAAACCGTCCAACTTAGCTGACCTCACTGATCTCAGGTTTTTTAACATTATATCACTTTCCAAGAAGATAGACACATAACATCTGCTTAATATCATATTTAAAAGTCTTTAATGAAGCTTCTAAACTGATGGGTAATGCTCTTATCTAGTAACTCAGCTGCTAAATTTATGGCTAGGTCAATCACATATGTCCTGTTGTCACTAAATAATAAAGGCAACAACATAAATGCAAGAACAGCAGCACTGACAACTTCCATTTATTTATGTGCCAGCCATCCTGATAAGCAATTTATAAATACAAATTAAAAATAGTTTCTAAAATATTTCGGAAAAGCGCATCACTGCAAGAAACGATAGTTTGGTTTTGATTTACTTCTAGAGAAACGAGCTAACCATAGGGTTGATAAAACTCAAGAGAACCAGCTAGTAGCATTAGCTTGAACGACTCTCACTTATTTAACCACTCCCCATCAATTATTAAGCTGTCCCTTGAGGCCACCAGAATACCATTTAATTCTTCTGCTACAATGCACTGAAATGCTTTGAAAAAGTTCCTCTTGTTATATTATTTACCACCATTGCATCAGCATACTAAATCACATGTGGTAGCTCTCTGCTAATAAATAGTCAGTTTATTTTTCAGGAGATAGATTGCTCCTTGGTAAATCACAGCCATGACCATCTTTACTCCAGAAAGGCAAAAAGTAAGAATTTCATCCAAAGCATGAAATTCTAATGCCACCCTCTGGCCTAATAATTCTACTTCAAGGAATGTAGCATAAGAAAAATATCAAAGATGTGTGAAAGATTTAAATGTCCTACAACAGCAAAAGCAACACGGCCGTGCCGACAGTGAAACATTAGGCAGGCACGAAGTATCCTATTTTAAAAGATTATTTCCAGACATGGGAAACGCTAACGATATTTTCCATGAAAAGGGTAGGTTCCCAGGCTATCTGCAATGAAATCTCAATTCTGTAAAATACATGTGTATGTATGTTTGTGTACTACACATGTATGCTTATACATATGAATGCTGAAAAGATATAGCCAGAAATATTACCAGTAGGTAGTATTAATACGGGTAACTCATTTTCATTTTAATATTTCTTGGTGTTTTCTAAATTTCTACAACGAATAGGTATTTTTATATTCAAAAAGAAATAGACTCTCTTTTATATATAGATTTGTATAGATTTGTACATAGGAAAGACTCTTTTATTTATAGATCTGTAAAGTTTTCAGATTTTTTTAAACTTAGGGACTTTTTCTTCAAAGCAAGGTTAGAGCCTTAGAGATCTGTACTAGATTAACTCAAAGCATCTGCTTGAATATTAACTTATTTTAAATGGCCTAATTGAAAACACAGTGGTTTTTTTTTCTCCCATGAAATGTCTTTGTTTTCTTTCATACTAGGGTATTTAAATAGAATATGATTAGTTTTGATAAAAATTTTTAAATGACCTCAAATTTCCAAATCTTACTAGTAATTTCTCTTTCCTTTCAGATTAGGCCACACAATCAACAATACCAAAAGTGGGTTAATTTAATTCCTGTGAGTCTGAATCTGATAACCTACGGCATTTAGGCCAAAGTGAGGTCATTCTCAGTGGCTTGCAGCCAGTCTCTGCTGCTTTGAATCTCTGCCTATAACTTGGATGACTGACAGATTTTGCTGCCTCATCCAGAACTATCATTCTTCAGGATTTTCATTAGAAATGAATGGGGCCAAGACCCACAGTGTCCCAATCTCAGAAGTTTCTAACCTGTGCGTTGTGTAACATCTCCAGTTACCACTGAAAAACACCAACACAGTTATAATAACTACGAACTGTCTAAGACCTACAGGCAAAGACAAGAAGACATACCAGCCAGCCCGGCTCCACAAATTATATCTGAGCCTTTTGTTTCCTCATCCCTGAAATGCGGCTTATAATCCCTGTTCATTGGGCAACTATGAGGGTGCATGAGTTAATGTGTGAAAAACGCCGGGCACAGTGCTGGGTGCACAGTTAAAATTCAGTAAAGTGGGGCTTCCCTGGTGGCACAGTGGTTGAGAATCCGCCTGCCGATGCAGGGGACACGGGTTCGTGCCCCGGTCTGGGAAGATCCCACGTGCCGCG
>NC_041219.1:464522-542454 GCF_002837175.3 Physeter macrocephalus | reverse complement strand
CCACGTGCCGCGGAGCGGCTGGGCCCGTGAGCCATGGCCGCTGAGCCTGCGCGTCCGGAGCCTGTGCTCCGCAACGGGAGAGGCCACAGCAGTGAGAGACCCGCGTACCACAAAAAAAAAAAAAAAAAATTCAGTAAAGTGGTAGGGTTATGTCATTATTATTGAAGAAACAAAATAAATTATATTTGTATACATATTTATGCAAACCAAGAATAAAAACATTAATAATTTGAAAACAATCCATGGGGAAATGACAGACATAGATAATTTAAAACACGCAGAGATAATTTAACATATTCAAAGGCTGCCATTTTATGGTGCTCCCTCTAAACTACATACTTCTGTTAACATTCTTAAACTTGATACAGAAGATCATGTGATAAGGTGCTTAAATAAAGTGATTATTGCGAGCTAGCTGTGGTCTTTCCTACATGGTGACTGCTGATGCTAATTACTTTATGTGTAACATACGAATCACACAATTTCTGGCTGCAGCACCAACCCAGATGCAGACCACTCTTGAGCGTGAGTAATGGAAAGAAGGCGGCAAAATCTCATCACTCCAGCAGGCAGGGCTGGAGAACAGGGCAAGAGGCACCTCACTGCCCCTTGTTCTTTGGGAAGAACAGTAGGACTGATAATGAAAAACCCCTGTATACAACGAGTCTCCAATTTCTGACCTTCTCCTAAAACAGTAAAACAGAACTTATGAGAGTAAAAGCAGAGTCCTACTCTGTCTGTGCTCACATTGTCCATACCTAACAGAGGGTCTGGAATTGAATAACTCTCACTGTCGAATGAATGAAGAAATCAGTGAAGCCTCAAAGTTAAGACTGTCTATGTGAAATAGCTGTGGGGGACCTGAGAGGCACAGGGGGTGCTGACCAACACAGGTATTCACTGCGTTATCCCCTAAGTTCCCATTAATTGTTGAAATGTGAGGACCAAAATTTTTAAATTCAGCTCCAAGCAAGGATGTTGGAGCATTTCTCAGAGTCTGTTTACAAACATGGTTTGGAACTTCATAATAGTGATATACAAATACCATGTGATGATCTGGATGGTGTTCATCACAGTTGTGCTACATAGTCTCTTTAGAATGAGGACACATTTAAGATAATGTCTGGTGTAATTTCACATTACATAATTATTGCAGGTGTAAGGAATAAGTGTTTACAATATAGATAATAACAAAGATAACAGCTAAAAATTAGTTAGACCATGTTAGCATTAAATCCAGACACTGGGGTAAGTAGCTTTCCATGCATGGCTCATGAATCTCCATATAGGTATCTGAAATACGTTACTATATTTACTTTACAGATGCAGAAACTGAGACTTAAGAGGTTTACAAACACTCCCAGGTCCACAGAGATAACAAGAGTGACAAAACTAAGATTCATATGCAAAGTATCTGATGTTAGAGCCTTAGAGATGAATCACTATGTTAGTCTGACCAACAGGCTTCATCTACAGCTCTAAAGACCTAAATTTGAAATAGCTGATACTTGAATAATTGGATATTATTATTATTTTTAAAGCTTCCCTTTGGGGCTTCCCTGGTGGCGCAGTGGTTGCGCGTCCGCCTGCCGATGCAGGGGAACCGGGTTCGTGCCCCGGTCTGGGAGGATCCCACATGCCGCGGAGCGGCTGGGCCCGCGAGCCATGGCCGCTGGGCCTGCGCGTCCGGAGCCTGTGCTCCGCAACGGGAGAGGCCACAGCAGAGGGAGGCCCGCATACCACAAAAAAAAAAAAAAAAAAAAAAAAAAGCTTCCCTTTTTTTTTACCCGTTGAAAACTGCCAAGCATAGGCAACTATTTCTAAAACTGGTTCTGATGTGATTAAAGTTTAAGTCTTGAAGCTGTTGCCTATACCTATGCCTGGAATTAGGCATTCCTATAAGTGTCTTCCTGATTATTATGTCCATTTGGAAACAAAAACATTCCTAGAGGGCTTCCCTGGTGGCGCAGTGGTTGAGAGTCCGCCTGCCGATGCAGGGGACGCGGTTCGTGCCCCGGTCTGGGAAGATCCCACATGCCGCGGAGCGGCTGGGCCCGTGAGCCATGGCCACTGAGCCTGTGCGTCCGGAGCCTGTGCTCTGCAATAGGAGAGGCCACAACAGTGAGAGGCCTGTGTGCCGCAAAAAAACAAACAAAAAACATTCCTAGAATTACCTGCTCCAAACTCCTTATTTGATAGAACAATCTGGGTAAAAGGATTCTTGGTCAACGACTAAACTGAATATAACACAGATGTGTAAGAGGCTGTACCTGTCAAGCACCCAGCATCTAACTGGATCTCCATACAGACACAGGGTTATTTTTGAAAAACTAGTAAGTTGCAAAATCCCCTCCCAAGAAGAACAAGCATTATGCTCACTAAGGACTCCACAGAAGTTCTAAAGGTCAATTCAGACTGGTTCTGATCATTTCCTTCTGTTTTGATAAAAAATATGCTTCTGGAACCATAACAATGGAAGAAGAGCTGGAGAAGGAGACGGCTTGATGATATATATAAAAAAAAAAGCAGAAAATCCTAGTCTTGCTTTTTTTTTGTGGTACGTGGGCCTCTCACTGTTGTGGCCTCTCCCGTTGCGGAGCACAGATTCCGGAAGCGCAGGCCCAGTGGCCATGGCCCACGGGCCCAGCCACTCCGCGGCACGTGGGATCTTCCCGGACCAGGGCACGAACCCGTGTCCCCTGCATCGTCAGGTGGACTCCCAACCACTGTGCCACAAGGGAAGCCCCCTAGTCTTGCTTTTTAATCTAAAGGGATATGAAGTTCTCTGGACTTGACAGATATGGGTCCTGGCTTCCTATTTTTGCAGATGACAAATATGTCCTAGTGGGCTGATCTGGCTCCTCAAGAAGCTCCAGTTTTTCCCTCTCTTATTCTTAATTTTAAAAACATGGAAAGGTGAGGCATGTCATCTGCTGGGTCTGCTTGAGGAAGTGGAATTTTATACCTGTCACTGTGATGACTATTAACTTTCCAGCTGATCAGCAATAGTTAGCGGTGAGAAGACTGTTCTCCCCGCTAAATGCTGAAGTAACCAGAGGTCTGCTATAAATAGGCAGCTTCCAAGGATTACAATTCTTTGAGTCCCAGAAAATCTGGATAAGAGAATTTCTAGGTAGCAAACAAGCAGGCATGGTGTGTGTGTACTTACTGTACATTCCTCAAGCCCTCTTTCAAGAGCCAAGAACTTATTTCCCCAACTACTGGGAATATTGGCTGCTGGCTGTCAAAACTTACAGGTGACCTCTCTCTCAGAATCACCCTTGGGAACTACCCTCCACCAAGGGGAGCTGCATCACCCCAAGATTACTTAGCCCCTCCCCAAGGGCAGCTCAAATCCAATGCCTGAAAAACAAAGGTGAGGCCTCCTTGACGACAAACTCCAAAGGGCCATCCCAGCCCCAGAGCTCCCATAGGCTCACCCTCACCTTCTGCTAGTCCAGCCTTCCCCACTCCCTTAGACAGAAGAGAGCACTCTCTTGAATCATCTCCCAAGATCACAAAAGCAGAAGAGTTGGGATTCAAGTCCAAATCCATTTGACTCTCAGCCCTAAGTTTCCATCAACTTTATGAAGCCCTTGACTTTGACATACAAAACACAAATCTTTACAGCTTTGCAAGACATGCAAAGTCCCTTTTGATATGACAGTCCTTTCTAGCCTCACACCCCATCACTCACTCCCATACAACCCCTGGTCCAGTCACACCAAACTCGTTCCTTTCCCTGAACGTGTCACGCTTCTGCTTTCTACCTGGAATAGTTCATTGTTCTCATCTGCTTGATGACCACCTCCATCTCCTACAGGTCTCACTTCAGGTGTTCCCTCCTCTATGAAGAATTTCCTGGCCCCTCAGTAGGGTTAAGATTTCCAGTCTTCAAGTTTCTACCACAGGTTGTGTGTTCCCTTATTGTGGTAACTGTTAATTATTGTAATGGATTCTTTGTAGGCAGGGAACGTGTCTTTTAACTCTGCTTCCCAGCCTGGCATTTTAAAGATGTTTTGCTGGATGGATAAATAAACGAAGTCAACTGAGGTGCTGGTCCCAGAGGCCCTGGCTGAAAGGTTGCCAGCATCCCCATGACTGGTAAGCATCATAGGGCATCATACAAATTTGGATAAACTGTGACCTCCTTGAGCACGAACACTAGTTTTTCTTCATCGAAGTAACCTTTCCAAGACCTGACACCACCCCTCACTCATAGAGGACAAGACGCAAAAAGCCGCAAAAAGCCCATTGAACCAAATGAGGTCTTGGCAGAAAGGGCTGACGTACGAGAAAATTACTTACTTTCCTGGCTCAGTCTAAACTATTTTTTAAAAATCTCTATGTTTTAAGATACATAGGATATTTCTCTACGTGGTCTCTTCTTAATTAATATGTTCTTATTTCCAAATTTTAAAAATTTCTCCTTTGTTTGAAACTGTTTTTTTTTTTTTCTATTTAATAGAGCAAAAGAAAACTTCGAGTTTGCTAAATTCCATTTCTAGGTCAGAAATCAAATCTGATGTGGACACATCAAACATGACTAAGAAGTTTCCCAGACGGCCTACATGACACAACTTTGTTTTAAGGGGTCCCTTTGAAACATAAATGTCGTTCATCTACAAGGTGGTTTTCTCCCCTCACTTTCTGAAACTAATAATTACTTACTGAATAGATGTACAGATATTGGTATAGGCACCAAACACCCTGAGCATGAAGCTGAGGAGGTGGTGGAGAACCCTTGTCCTATAAACATAGAAACCAAAAGCCAGTCTTATTGAGCAAGTAGCTGCATTCCCTATACAGGAAATGGTCCAATTTTGTTAGTGTTCTCAACAAAGATGTCCAAACAACAAAAAAATTGCTGAGAGCTGGCTGAGACTGGTAACAATGATATGAAGCCTTAAAAGCCCAGTTCCTTTTTTTTTTTTAAAGTGGATTTGGGAAGGAGGAAGCTCTCTGGCATGTAAGGGACTATTTTCTGTGCCCTGGGGAATGTTTTCCTGCCACTCTCTCACAGCTCCTGCTGCTGGTCTGGTGGGAATAAGAAAAAAACTGTGATAACATTTTCCCAAGAGAGCAGCGATTTAACTTCTTGTTCTGTGTCTTTAAATTATCTGTTCGCTCATTCATTTTTTGAACCTAATATTTATTGAATACAATTACGTCATTAAGGCAGCAGACCCTTCTCAGTCTTGGTTACGGGCTCAGTGGTTATAGGGAAGCACACTCTGGCAGGATTGATGGAGGATACCTTTTTAAACATCCTGGTGGAATCCTCACTTATCTGCATGAACCGCATAATCACATTGTTCAGATAGATGTCACTCAAGGTTGCGTGGTCTTTGCTTTCTCGTCTCACTTGGTTCAGGAGCAAATACCAGCAGTTCACTGGAGACAACAAGTTCTGGTCTTTCCTAAGAAGTGAAGAAGAGAGAGAATTACCATCAAGTTCAAAGCTGCCCCAAACAGCTAAGGGAAAGTCACCAAGGCAAACTAGGAGCCACAACAGACGGGCATTGTCCCTGTTCTTTCTCCTCTGAGCATTGCTCATAGCAAGACACTCGAGAGCCAGCAGAACAGCCTTCCAGGCTGGGAAGGCACCCAGCCAGCAATTCCCCTAGGCTTGGTAGAAAAAACTTGGACTAAGAACACCAGTCAAAACCCACACTCCTGACAAGGGCATGGGACCCTAACATATACAGTACTAAGGCAGGCCTTTAGCTTTAAACACCCCATTGAAGAAAACAGTTTATGTTTACATAAAAATCTATTGACTGCTGTCTCACAGACAGACTGTGGTTTGCCACTGAACACAAAGCATGCTCTGAATGTCCAGTCTGTTGTCGGAAAAGAAATTTGGCTAGGTATACTTTCCATGGAACATAAATGTAGGGATGATTTACTAATCCCCTGATACTTAACTTCCAGCCTCCCAAAAAGTGTTCCCGGAAGCAGAACTTTATAGCATTGTCTCAGGGCTTGTGAATAGAACCAAGAACTTTACTGGCTTATGACATGTCACATCTCCTTTTTAAACCCATTAAGTTATTTCAGATTTGTAACCACTCCTTGTTTTATTCTACATAATAAAGTGAAAAGTGAATATAAACCACAAAGGGCAACTTGTAAAAAGTTTTAAAGAAAAACTCCAAACAAAAGCAGTGACCGACAGGGATATTACTGCTTTTAAAAAAAAAAAAAAAGTACAATGTTTGTTTTTTGTTTTTTTACTTTAAAAATCTAACTCTAAAATGGCAAAATGGCACAGAATGTTTATCCTAACTCAGGGACACTAGTACTATTTTATCAGACATGTTATCCTCCTAATATTCATGATGATTTATGGTTCTGACTACTAATTAAATTAGAAAAATGATTAAAAGAAGGACTTTCAGCCCTTACGTCCCTCGGATTCAGGATTTAACCCTGCATCAGTCAAAACCCTCTCTAAAAGAAAGAGGAAGTAGACCACAGAAGTATGGATGGGTGTAAGGGAAGAAACCCCTGATCTAGGGTCCCAGCACTTATACCCAGAAGAGAAGCCTCCCACTCTCCCAGCTGGCACATTAAGAATTACACCCCCAACCTAAAGAACTCTCCTTTTCTCTCAAAGCCATTGGGCAAGGGGCAATGGTTCTATGGCAGAATACTGAAGCCTTTCCACTGACATTCTCTAGCCGCCCAGCCCAAGAGGTAAGTGTTATCTTATATTAACTTTTCTGTATATCTTTTATGATGAAGTAACCCACAAGTTCTTTGAGAACATTTCATACTTTTTTGTATCCACAGGGCCCTGCCCGTGGTCAGCATTAAATAAATGTTATTTCATTCACTGAATAAACACTTTTTATTGCCTTAATAGTAAGTGATAACAGTATCGATAACAACAATAACAACAGAGGCAGCTAAGCTATCATTTACTGAGCACCTACTGAGCACACAAGTCAAGAGCATGGAATATGGATCTATACTGCCTCACTTCAAATCCCAGAACAATTACCTAGGAGATCTTGGCCAAAGTATTTAAACCTCTCTGTGCCTCCGTTACTTCATTTGTAAAATGAGTAAAGCAACAGTACTGATCTCATAAGATTATGAGGATTATTTGAGTTAATATATATATTTTTAGTGCTTACTAGAACGCCCTAGATTAATAGTAAGTGCTGTGTAAAGTTAGCGATTTTCATCTAGCGGCTGGTCTAAAGACTTTACACACATTAACTCTACCTAATCCTTACCACTACAACTTAAGGCAGAGTTGCTCTGTATCCCCTCTATCAATAAGAGAACTTAAGCTTTAGCAAGGCACAATGATTTGCTCAAGACTAAAGCTGGTCAGAGAAAGTCTCTGAGTCCAGGGAGGCTGATCCAAGCCTTGGTCTTTCTACAATGCTGTGGCAACTTTAGGCCAAGGATTAGCCTATACAACAAGCATCCCAAAACTGAGTAAGAGCTAGACTCCATACCCCAGCTTAAATGACTGGTAAAGTAAAGGTGCTAAAGGTTTAACACTTGTTTCGTGAAGAGAAGGAATACTGAGTGCATACCCCATGTCAGCTATTAATCACATCAACGATTTGTTATGTTTCTCAGTTACTGGTCATAAAATCTCATTTTACAAGTTAGGAAACCAAGGCTCAGAAAGGTTAAGCAACTTGACCAAAGTCACACAGTAGAGCCAGTATTCAAACCAGGTCTGTTTGACTCTTTCCGAAAGGGCTGTCTTTGATTTATTCCCCCCTAACCCTGGTTTGTCCTTTCTGTAGACTTATTACCTTATCTTCAGTTCTGTAGTCAATGATAAACTTACTCAAGTCAAGGAAAATTCCAGGCTGCCTACCTTTTGAAGAAAACTAGTGAAAAAACCAGGAGGAACAAAAGGTGGCAGCTGATCCACTCAGGGATCAGACTAAGGTGCATGGGCCCACCCATGTTTTCAGTTCACAAGAGATTACCAAGTACAGAACACAGAAGGAGACATTCAAAAATATTTACTGAATGTACAAACGGGCTTTCTTCTTATTTGCAATCACTTTTAAAAAGGGACAGTTTCTATAAATGAGGATCTAGTACTGGCTCCAGTCTCTGTCAAGCACATCTGATATTTGCTCACCCTGGGAACCATCACCAAAATTTATTTCTATGCTGACCAACACTAGAGGTTAAAGTCACCCAAAAATAAAAATTAAAAAAGTATTCCTGGGCTTCCCTGGTGGCGCAGTGGTTGAGAGTCTGCCTGCCAATGCAGGGGACACGGGTTCGTGCCCCTGTCCGGGAAGATCCCACATGCCGCGGAGTGGCTAGGCCCGTGAGCTATGGCCACCGAGCCTGCGCGTCCGGAGCCTGTGCTCCACAACGGGAGAGGCCACAACAGTGAGAGGCCCGCGTACCGCCAAAAAAAAAAAAGGACCCCTACTTCCTTTTTTTTCTGCAAAAGTTCCTACCTTTTTTTTTATGATGAGAAGGGTTAGAAAAAAATTTTTTATTGACATAGTTGATGTACAATATCATATAAGTTACAGGTGTACAATATAGTGATTCACAAGTTTTAAAGTTTGTACTCCATTTATAGTTATTATAAAATATTGGCTATATTCCCCGTGTTGTACAATATATCCTTATAGCTTATTTTATACATAATAGTTTGTACCTCTTAATCCCCTACCACCAGGTTGCCCCTCCCCACTTCCCTCTCTGCACTGGTAACTGCTAGTTTTTTCTCTGTATCTGTGAGTCTGCTTCTTATTATATTCACTAGTTTGTTGTATTTTTTAGATTCCACATATAAGTGATATCATACAGTATTTGTCTTTGTCTGACTGATTTCACTTAGCATAATACCCTCCAAGTCCATCCATGTTGCTGCAAATGGCAATATTTCATTCTTTTTTATGGCTGAGCAGTATTCCATTGTGCATATTTAACACAGCTTCTTTATCCATTCATCTGTTCATGGACACGTAGGTTGTTTCCATACCTTGGCAACTGTAAATAATGCTGCTATGAATATTGGGGTGCATGTATCTTTTTGAATTAGTGTTTTTTTTTTTTTGATATATACCCAGGAGTGGAATTGCCAAAAAGGAAATGCAGATGGCCAATAGGCACATGAAAAGATGCTTAACATTGCTAATTATCAAGGAAATGCAAATCAAAACTACAATGAGGTCTTCCCTGGTGGCGCAGTGGTTGAGAATCTGCCTGCCGATGCAGGGGACACGGGTTTGAGCCCTGGTCTGGGAAGATCCCACATGCCGCGGAGCAACTGGGCCCGTGAGCCACAACTACTGAGCCTGCGCGTCTGGAGCCTGTGCCCTGCAACAAGAGAGGCCGCGACAGTGAGAGGCCCGCGCACCGCAATGAAGAGTGGCCCCCGCTTGCCGCAACTAGAGAAAGCCCTCGCACAGAAATGAAGACCCAACACAGCCAAAAATAAATAAATAAATAAAAACTATGATGAGATACCACCTCATTGTAGTGTCAGAATGGCCACCATCAAAAAGAACACAAATAACAAATGTTGGCGAGGATGTGGAGGAAAGGGAACCCTCCTACACTGTTGGTGGGAATGTAAATTGGTGTAGCCACTGTGGAAAATGGTATGGAGGTTTCTCAAAAAACCTACCCTTTCTTTTTTTTTAATTTTATTTTTGGCTGCATTGGGTCTTCATTGCTGCGCTCGGGCTTTCTCTAGCTGAGGCGAGCAGGGGCCACTCTTCGTTGCGGTGCGCGGGCTTCTCATTTCAGTGGCTTCTCTTGTTGTGGACCATGGGCTCTAAGAGCACGGGCTCAGTAGTTCTGGTGCAGGGGCTTAGCTGCTCCGCGGCGCGGCGTGTGGGATCTTCCTGAACCAGGGCTCAAACCCGTGTCCCCTGCATTGGCAGGCAGATTCTTAACAACTGCACCACCAAGGAAGTCCCTACCCTACTTTTTATGTAGGATTCAAGGCCACAGAAGGGTATAAAATGAAACTGCAAAGCCAATGGTGAAGGCTAAGATGCGCTTCTCTGCAACCCCCTTCCATTTGGAGCTCAGGCTGAGCAGACGGGCCTCCTTGTTGTCCCCCATGTGGGTGGGCGAGTGGCTTTCTGTTCTACCATTTCACTGAGATAGTAGTTCTGTTACTCCTGACTTTAGACTGTGATGCAATGCAATAGGATTGGCGATGGGGAAGTCCTCCCTTCTAGCTCCCTACCTTGCATAAGCCTCATCTTCTGTCCCCACGTGGGACTAAAGGGTGATATAATCACTGCTCAAGTTTTCAATTCCCTCTTCCTTTTTCCTTGGAAATGTCCCTTACTTTCCTGAGTTCAGTTATACATTTAAAGTGATGTCTATTATATTTTAGTCAGAATTTCCGGGAGTTTTACAGCACAAGTATTTTTTAGATTATCTAGTTCATTGTATTTCCAGAAATGAAAGACGGGGAGGTTTTTTTAGTATCTCCTAAACAAGTCTATTTCTTTCTACCTGCAGTGTTGCTAGTTCATGCCATTATGGTGAGGGTCCTCCACCTGGTCTCGCTCCCTTGACTGTGTCCTCCTCCAGCCCCCAATCCTATCTACGGTCTTTGTCATCATCTCAAAACGCAGGTGTAAGCTGGTCTTCTTTCTACTTAAAACTCTACGAAGGCTTCTCAGGCCCTTAGGATAAAGTCCAAACTTCCTGGTATGATTCACAGGCCTCCATGATCTGGCACAATGTACACTGGGTGCCACACAGCTCACCACCTTGTTACTCACTCACACTGGCCTACTTTCTGCTCTGCAAAGCTAACCTACACCCCTTCCCTTCTGGTCTCTTATGAGTGATGTTCCCCTTGCCTGAACCTCCTCCTCTGGTCCCTTTACTGGCCAACTAGTCCTTCGGGTCTTCACTTAACGTATCACTTCTTCCAGGACCTTTCCTGGACCCTGCTGTCCCCACCCGCACTGCAGAATGGATTTCTGTCAGGTCTGTCCCTGGCATCCTGCATTTACCCCTGTCAGAGCCCTTGTATACTCTATTGGAATTGTCTGCCTACTTGTGTCTCAGATTTAAATTCTAAAGTAAATCTCATCAGAAAAACCTGCATGTATTTTTTTTTTAAACAAATGAAGTACAGTTGACAGTGAACATAGGTTTGAACTGTGCAGGTCTACTTACACAGATGTTTTTCAATAAATATAGTCCCTGTGGGACTTCCCAGGTGGCACAGTGCTTAAGAGTCTGCCTGCCAATGAAGAGCACACGGATTCGAGCCCTGGTCCGGGAAGATCACACATGCCACGGAGCAACTAAGCCCGTGCGCCGCAACTACTGAGCTTGCGCTCTACAGTCCGCGAGCCACAACTATTGAAGCTCGTGTGCCTAGGGCCCGTGCTCCGCAACAAGAGAAGCCACTGCAATGAGAAGCCCATGCACTGCAACAAAGAGTAGTCCCTGCTCGCCGCAACTAGAGAAAGCCCGCGCACAGCAACAAAGGCCTAGTGCAGCCAAAAATAAAAATAAAAATAAAAAATAAATTTATATAAAAAAACATAGTACCTCTATTTTCATTACATCCTTAAATTAACTAGATGTGGGGGAAAGTTTCTGTTCAGTTAGAGATCACAATATGTAGAACTGGGTTTGAGTCCTGATCTGTCCATAACTGTTTCAGCTTCCTGCCTTTAGGTGACTCATTTATCAATTCCTTTATTTTTGAAGCAGAGATAGTAGTATGTGGACTTTCGACTGTGCCAGGGGATTGGTGCCCCTAACCCCTGTGTTCTTCAAGGGTCAACTGTGCGATTAATATAAGGTTTAATTAAGCTAGATTGTACGCATTTTATCAAAGGCCCTTGTTTTAAGTCAGTCTCAACTGCAATGACCACAAGCATGATTGGGGGGTGGGATATAAATCTAAGCAACCCTCACTGCTTCTTTTCATGTAAGATCACTATACAGAAATCTTGAGGTCTTTGCTTGAAGAATCAGCTATTTAAAATTTGCCCATCCAAATACCTACCTGTGTTAAACAACAACTCCTAGTGTATTTATTGGAAAGAGAAACATGTCAAGAGAATACTATTAGTTTAAATGTAATACATTTATGCTCATAAATTATAAATGCAGAGGGTTGCTTTTATCTATGGGGATATATCAATCAACAACTTTTCAGACAAAAATGGAAAATTCTAAAACCAATAAGGGTGGTAAAAAGATAGGATATCCCCTTGGAAAGGTGAATTCGAGTTAAGTCCCCCTTACTTGTACTGTTGATGATCCTTAGTGCTTCTTGTTTTTGCCATGAACCTTTCTGCTAACTTTTCTAGGTTCCGAGAATATTCCGTCTCAATTTCGGCTTTTTTCCGGAAGAAATCTTGCAGGTCCTGCAGAAGCTGAACTCGCATCTCTGTTTGCTGCTCCAGGCATTTCTGTTGTTCTACCAGTTGAGCTCGAATTTCTAAGGAGAGAAGAGAATCCATTTGATGATTTCATGAAAATTACTGAGGTGTGCTGGTATGTGCAAGATAAAAATAATGAATCCTATTATACATTTAGCTCTGTATTGGACCTTTACGAGGCTGCTGTGTTCAGGCTGGGTCTTTAAATAAGATATCTGCTGACCCTGTAAAAGAATGAGATAAGCCTCCGGAAAGAATGTAATAAATAGAATAGAAACATGGATTACATGTGCAATACCACAAACATGCGTGGAGTCATGAGGGGAAAAAAATGAAAGCCTTTCAGATAACAATTTGTAACACGTGACATCTTTGGGTAGCTGAGGACACTGTAGTTTTTTAAACAGCATTTTACCTCAACTATCCTTTCTGAGTTTCAATGGCAAAGAAATGAGCATCATTTCTTCCAGACTTCTGAACCTTCTCAATTTCTTTGCCAGTTGGCACATACAAACACTGACATCTGGTAATTTTTATTTAGTGCATAAATTTCTAGTTTGTAAAACACATAGCTTCAGGGTTTATAGGAATGCCACACCTAAAAATAATTTCCTTTTATATCCAAATAATCCATTCATTATGGGGCAATCCTTGGATTCCACTTTATTATTCTGATCACAAGATCAAGAGCTCTTCACTTGGCTTTCACTTTTTCCCCATTCCTCAAACTAAGCCTTATCGACACATTTAACTGAAAAGAATCCTTTGACAATCTTAATACATTAGGAACAGGAAGGTTAGTCATTTAGTGATTTAGTAGAAACACAAAAGCAAAAGTGTGTCATGCAAAACTATCTGCAAATGACTGTAACAATGAACCATGTGTGTTTTGGAAAATAAGATACAGTAACTATTAACTACTGACTTGTTTTTGTTCTGAGACTCAGGGCTAACATCCAAAGACAAGAATATTCATACTGGAAAACTTCTTTATTTCATCCTTCCCAGTGTCGGGTGCATATTCCCTAAAAGTGAGGGCTGAATCTAATTCAGTGGAGTTTAAGAAATTGATGTCCAAATAACAGCTCAATTTCTTCCCATGCTTCTTCTTAAATAAAGACTGAGCTGACAGTACGTATGCACATACTTGACCATGTGTAATCAGGCTCATTAACAGCAGGGCCATCCAGTTCTGAATGAGGAGTCAGGAAATTTGCTCAACTTAACAGCTAATAACAATCGAATGCTTGCTGTTCTACACCCTAATGAAGTGGATACTAGTATTATCCTCATTTTGCAAAGAAACTGAGGTTTAATGAGATGACATACTTCATCTAGAGACTTCAGCTTGTAAGTGGCACCCACAGGACCTCTAACCCAGGTCCGTCCGTCAATTAATTGAACGCTTCTTCCTGCCTTTCTTTTCTTTTTTTTTTTCTTTTTTTTTTTTTTTTTTTGCGGTACGCGGGCCTCTCACTGGCTCCGGACGCGCAGGCTCAGCGGCCATGGCTCACGGGCCCAGCCGCTCCACGGCGTGTGGGATCTTCCTGGACCGGGGCACGAACCTGTGTCCCCTACATCGGCAGGCAGACTCTCAACCACTGCGCCACCAGGGAAGCCTACAAGCAGCTATTATTTAAATCTAGGGCAGGACCTACTAAATACTAATAATGGCCATTTTAAAGGAGCTAAAATTTACTGGTTTTTTTTGTGACTTATTTAATTTCTGTTCTACCAGAGCATCACCACAGGATGAATCAACATCAATAATCCAACAAGAATAACACACAAAAAGACTATGCTTTCAAACTACTCAATTAATTTGTTTAAAAAATTGAAATAGTCCCTGTAAGCTACAGAAATATTGACTAATACTTACCAAATAAAATGGAATTGCCTAGGAAAGGAGGAAACGGAGGCATTTCTTGCTATTGCTCTGATAAAGGGAAGTCCTAACCCTTAAAATAAATTTGTGTGAGACCACAGAGTGTGATGCATGTTTCTCGGAAAGATTGAGGCCAGGCTGGGCTGTTTCTCTAATATGTTACTGAATGATTAGGACTAGGACATAAAACTGATAGACTGGGTGTGATACTCATGATCATCCAGCAAAAAATAAAAACACAGTAACACTTCTAAAGCATCACAGATCATCTCGATTATTTCATAGTCTTGTTTCATCAGATTTTCCTTATGATGTCAAAAAAGTCTACATTGTGTGTGGATTTATCAGTACCTTTACCTGTGGGCTATAAGGAATTCTCCCAAATAACAGGTAAGAACCACTGGAATATCTTTAAAGAGAAGAACCCAATTAGACTAACTGGTTCCATCAATCATTCACATAATCATTGCTGATGTGAATATTTATATAATCTTGCATCTACTGATTAGCTAAATACTAGGTGCAAACTTCTGTGAAACATGCTGAGACTTCCCTGGTGGCACCGTGGTTAAGAATCCGCCTGCCAATGCAGGGGACACGGGTTCAAGCCCTGGTCCGGGAAGATCCCACATGCTGCAGAACAACTAAGCCCATGTGCCACAACTGGTGAGCCTGTGCTCTAGAGCCCATGAGCCACAACTACTGAAGCCGGTGCACCTAGAGCCCGTGCTCTGCAACAAGAGAAGCCACCGCAATGAGAAGCCGCGCACCGCAACAAAGAGTAGCCCCCGCTCGCCGCAACTAGAGAAAGCCCGCACGCAGCAACGAAGACCCAACACAGCCAATAAATAAATTAATTTAAAAAAAGAAATATGTTAAAAAGTCTAAAAAGGCTAGAAATTTGGAGCAAAAAAAACCCGTAAACGTGAATGAACTTTATTAATTTTTTTGTGTGAATAGACTGAATAAGCAAAGGCCGTTTCTTCATTTCACTAGAAATCTGAACCCAAGATTTATGCTTCTTTTACACTCTGCACCTTATGGACCCATGTTGGAGTTACGGTGTCACCTATTACAAGTCACATGACATGGGGCAAGTTGCTTAACATCTCGAAAAATAAGAGTTCCACCTCAGAGGTTGTGGTGAGAGAATTAAATGAGATGATATAAGTGAAAAACATGCTGCAATCTGTAAACCACTATGAAACAGATGGAGATGTTATTATTACTAGTATCAGCAGGCTTTCACTAGAAAAATATTTATTGACTATTTCCTTGTGCCAGACTCCCTTCTAGTGGCTCTAAATAACAGACTGGAAATCACAAGCCCCATCCCTCAGTGAGAAGACAGCCAAGACAAACAGACAGTGAGAGCTAGTGACCTTCAGGGCCTTGATTTACCAATGTCAAGGAGCAATGGGAGGAGGTGTGTCGGGAAACGAGGCAAACGCTGAGGGGGTGATCCTCAGGGGGACTCAGCAGTGTGCTGGCAGACACAAAGGGGAAGGGCATCCCAGGCTGAAAGAACACAAGCACAGGCAAGAGGAGAGAACAGGAAGAGTACCTTGCCAAGTGCTTCTCTGTGCTAAAACCTAACTCTGGCTGGGTAACGGGTCTAGTCATGGGCTAGGTCAGAAAGGATCCCACACGGTAGACTAAGGAGTAAAATTTTATCTTTTAGGCCAGTTTCCCCAACTGGCTTGATGGTAAGAGCCACCAGGGGTGATTACTAAAAATACCTGTGTCCAGGTCCCTCAGCTGGATATTTTGATTCTGTTGGTCTGACAGGACCGGGAACAGAGGATTTTAACTAAGTACCCAGGTGAATCTTACCACTGGGCAACCGCAGGAAACACCAGTTGGGAGGAATTGAACAATTTTGAACAAGAAAGACACATGATCAGATTTGCATTCTAGAAAACAGCACAAATAAATGAATAAATAAATGAAATGAAAGGCTACGTATCCTATACCTTATTAAATTGTTTCCTTTGTAAGCTACAGGGGTCCTCATTTGAATTATGAATTATTGGGCAAAACAAACCAACACCACCGACAAAAACCCTCACAAGAATGAATGGTATCCATGTTTTTCTCTGCCTAAGCCTATTATTTTAATTAGCTATGAATCACTCATTTCTGTCATCTGGTGTGGAACTAATGAGTATGTCCATGTTATCTGTTATCAGAGAGGAGAAGCTGATTGTCAACCACATTGTAGGAAAAAAGCTGTGCTGCCCAATATGTAGCCATCTGTCACACTGAGCACTTGAAATGTGGCTGCTCCAAATTGAGATGTGCTCTAAGTGTAAAATACACAGAGGACTTCAAAATCTTACTGTGGGGAAAAAAAAACATAAAAGTGTCTCATTAATATTTTTTATATTAATGTTAGAATTAAAAATTTTAGATATTTTGGTTATAAAAAGATGTTAAAATTAATATCACCTGTTCGTCTTTTTTTTTTTTTTTTTTTTTTTGCAGTACGGGGGCCTCTCACTTTTGTGGGCTCTCCCGTTGCGGAGCCCAGGCTCCGGACGCGCAGGCTCAGTGGCCATGGCTCACGGGCCCAGCCGCTCCGCGGCATGTGGTATCTTCCCAGACCGGGGCACGAACCCGTGTCCCCTGCATCGGCAGGCAGACTCTCAACCACTGCGCCACCAGGGAAGCCCCTTGTCTCCTTTTTTTAAAAAACGTGACTGCTAAAGAAAATTTAAAATTGGAAATGTGTCTCATCTATAGGACAATTCTCCTCTAGTACATTAGTGAATTAGCAACTAAGTTTCTCATAAGTGGAATCTGGAATGTGGGGTTACCATCAGAAAAGGTCTTTGAAGAGTTAGCGGACTTGAGATCAGAAGACAAGATTTATGCACAAGGCAAATACCGGGTAGAATACAGAGTATCAGGACGTCGGTTCCAGTTAGAAGTAGGACCTTGGAAGAGTAACCATCTCTGTGGAACTCATGTTTCCTCAACTGTAAAATGATCGCTAATCATAACTGCCATATTCGCCTCCCAAAGGCAATAGAAGGCTTCAATGACATGAGATATACAAAGACTTCCTCATCATGTCAAACACTGTATTGGCCAATTATCAAATAATGTGGATTGAAAAAAGGAAAATACAAGTTCTAGATTTGATGGTGTCAACTACACAGACTAAAGGACTTTCAGAAAAGAAAAGACCATAGGCCAGAGCTGGGGTCTTCATCACTGATAGCTTCAGAGGTAGTTGGCCCTGCACTGCATTTAAAGGATATGTAAAATTTGGAAGGCTATGCAAATCTGGGGAATGGAAAAGTAGTTCTTTAAATAACTGAAAATGATAATTCTTGATACCCTGGCCCAGAAGAGTAAGGTTCTAGGGAAGGAAGTTTAGGGTGGCTGGACCAGGTTACTGCCTCATGGAAAATATAACTCGCTAAAGTCTTTTTCTACTTCTGACTTATGAAATCACCAACGACTTAGGCAAACTAAATACCATAGACATATATGAAATCGGTTTGCTTCCATTCTAAGCTCAAACCATGGCTGCATCCTAGAACTCGAGATAATTAGCGCACTTGTGAGGGAGTAGAGTTAATGATAAAACCTTTTGTAATAAAATAAGAAAGTGTCCTCTCAGCACAGTTAATCCTCACTGTATGGATATGAAAGTAAAGTCAATTTCACAACATTTCCTGCACTTAAAGGAGAGGCTGTGTCTGTTTTTCTAAGTTCTCATAATAATATCTTCATTTGAAGTGACATTTACCTCAGTATTATTTTAGAATAAAGCTTACTACAAAAGCATCAGTTTTCATAGCGTTTGAAAGCCAAATATTATATTTTGGTCCATAACATTTTCAGGAAAAGTATGGAAAACTAATTTGTACTTTTTTTTTTTCCAGATGAAAGCTAGCCAGGATAAAAGGCAATAAATTAAGTTGATCAATTATTGCAGTTTATCTACATTGTAGGAAAGGCCAGGTTAAGGAAGTACAGATCTGAATGATTAGCTTTAGTGCTTTTATTTAGAATGCACAAGAGGCAGGACTTCATTACCTTCCCTATAATTAAGCAAGAACACTTAAGACCACATTAGTAGCTTGATTTTTACTACCAGAAAAAGACAGTGTGTGGAAATCACTGATCTATAGAGAGTCCAAAGATTTACATTTTGGAAGGGCTGTGTCACTGACAAAGGTTCAAGGCATTCTTTAAACGTTGACATTCTTTCCTGAAATAATTCAACATGGAGTCTCATGGAGTAAACATGTTACACATGTTTTTCTCTAAATAAATTTTAAGAATGAAAAACTTTTAAACTAGTTTAAATCTTCTGTATTGAATTAACTGCAAATTGAGGCTTTTTTCAAATTATAATTTTAAAGCATCTACTAGAACACAGTTTAACCCCACAAGCAATTTACCATTTATGTCAAACAGGAGAATATTTACTGAGTTCCTACTATGTTCTGTGATAAGTACTTGATGTAGTTTAGCTCATTTCATTCTTACAGCAAACCTATTATGTAATGCCTCCATTACATACATGAGGCAATTGAAGCAGGAGGTTAAGTGTTTGGTCCAAAGTTATACAGTGAATAAGTACTAGAGCTTAGATTCCCATTCAGGTTTGTCTGACTCCAAAGTTCATGATGCAAAATTATAACCCTCAACAATTATACATAGTGTGCAATTACACAAAGCAAGCCTAAGTGATCTAGGCCTAGCCTTAGAGATAAGTTATTAGAATGTATATAGATGCTGTATATAACTATTAATGTATCGAATAAAAGTTTAAGTGTCAAATGTCTAGCATCATTTAGAAAAGCAATAAAAATTGCATTTCTATCTCTTACTTAAAGAAAGCCAAAAGACAAAAAAAAAAAAATCTAACATTTTACAAAACTAGCTAAGTGGCTAATGCTAATTCCCTAGTACTTCCTGAATGTCACAGCTTTATGGGAAACCATGTATTTTGGTCAATTGCTTTGGTTTTAAATCATTACTGTACTATTGTTATTATGTTACAATGACTGTAGAGCTTTGAACTATATAGCTTATGAATGAATCCCCTGAATACAAATATCACATCTCTAAATTTACATACAACACATAATAGATACTCAATAACTATCTTTGATGAATGCTTGCTTCAGTAAAGATAATTAGCTACTAAAATGCTTCGTTATCCACATCTGGACATAGGACTCAAATTTTGCTAATTCATAAAATGTGTTTCCTGCCTCATCTCCCCGCAACCCACCACCCCATCACTACACCTCTTCATTCTTTGCTCCATGTGGTCCTGCGGGCATCCAGCCCTACAAGCTTTCCCACATAAACAATGTTCTACTCAGTCAACAGTTGAAAAGAACTCCAGTTAAATCCAGTGAAAATCATGTTTTAAACATCTCTCAGTTAAAGGTATCTTTTATATGTCCATTTCTAACATAAGTGAAAACCTTCATCTAGGAAAATAACAAAGGAAGCACTAATCATTTCACTTAATTTTCCTTAGACTTCTATTAGAGACTTTGATTGGATTGCTATTGGCAACTTTATATCTTATTTTTATTTAACTACAGTTCAACAAATGAGAGCTCCAATAACCTCTGGCTCCAAGTGAACTACCTGAACTACCTGAACTATCAGGAGCTGATACAAGGAAACTGGAAAGTAGCCTAGTTACCTGTGCTTCCTTAACATTCATTTTACAGCTGAACGTCACAATTCTGGATCACAGAATAAATACCTTTCAATCCTAGGCTACAAAATCCTTAAAGAGATGGCAATTTAAAAAATCATATATAGCTCTATACATCTATATATGTAAATATACACACACATATATATTATATATATGTATATTTTAAATGATTTTTTTTAGGTCTAAGCAAATACTGAACATCAACCAGCTTGTGAAAATGTCAGAAATAATAATTCTCTTCTTCATTTCATCTCTTCAAAGTACCACAGAAAATGTCCAATTTGATATGCAACCTATGTACTAAAGTAACATTCTTCTATTTTATCCTCAGATGAAAGCCAAATTCTATAGTAAAAGTTATTTCTGGTCCTGCACGCTCAACCTTTACCCACTTAACCTGCAGAAATCGAATTCAACGATGTTCTCTCATTGTCTGCTCAACAAGCCAAGGAGTGAGTACAAAAATGCTTACCCTTTTCATCTGACACACATTTACTGAGTAACTGTCAGGTGCTGGGCCCTGGAGAAGAAAAGATAAACCCATTGCTTTTTGCCCCCAGGGCCTCCCAAGGTAGCTCCTGGTCTACAGACATGGAAATGAGTAACTTATTTTTATAACTATCATCATCTACAACAGCAATGTTGTAAATCCTATAATGGAAGCATGAGGAAAGTGCTGTGAGGACACAGAGGAAGGGACAATAAATTCTGCCCAGGGTAAATCAGGGAAGGCTCTGAGGTGACACTAAGGCTCTGAATAGCTCTTAGTGCATTGTTGAGAAATACTACCCTCTCCTCCCTCCAAATCCCCAAGCAGAAGTGTCAAATTGGGGGTGGGTGTGGGAAGGGTATTACAGGCAAAAGGAGTAGCCTGTGCAAAGGCCCCAGGGTATGAGTATCTGGAGAGTTCAGGGCATTTACAAGAATGGCAGTTTGTTACATATTGCAGGGTCATAAGGTAGGCAGGGGCTGGATCAATTATTAGGGGACTTAAAAGTAAATATTCTATAATGATAAGGGGTGTTATCTTTACTCAGCTCTCATTATAGGGAATGCTTCAATTTATTTATTTAACAAGTTAAAAACAAATGCGTATCCTCCCCTCCCACCTGAGGATGTAATGTACAGCATAGAGAATAGTCAATGATATTGTAATAACTTTATATGGTGACAGATGGGTACTAGACTTATCGTGGTGATTTTTTGGTAATGTATAAATATTGAATCACTATGTTGTACACCTAAAACTAATATAATATTGCATGTTAACTATACTTCAATTTATTCAAAAAATGCATACTATTCACATTTAGAAAGGATAGCTGTAGAAATATGTTCTAACTGGTTAAATTATCAGAAAATGACATTTTCTGCCAAATCTTTGACAAGAGATTTTTTTTTAAGTGTTTAATGCCAATTTAGATAAGAGAAGGCAGTGTCAGCTATATTTAATAGAATACTGAGAATATGGAGCGGAAGGATTTATAAGTACCATAATGTGATCAGAATTGCCTTTTATTTCACTATAATTAGATTTATATCTAATTTTGAGTTGAAGTAGCTTAAAATGGCAAATTATTTAAAACACCTATCTTCTACCTTTCTTTTTTTTTTTTTCTTTTTGTGGTACGCGGGCCTCACACCGCTGTGGCCTCTCCCGCTGCGGAGCACAGGCTCCGGACGCGCAGGCCCAGCGGCCATGGACCACGGGCCCAGCCGCTCCGCGGCATGTGGGATCCTCCCAGACTGGTGCGCGAACCCGGTTCCCCTGCATCGGCAGGCGGACGCGCAACCACTGCGCCACCAGGGAAGCCGCTACCTTTCTTATATACTTTGTGGTCCAGTCATCTTGCAATTTACTTTGAAAAGGTATCATTTAATCTGTATAATAAAGCAGCAGTTTAGAAACTAAGGTAAAAATGCTAGTAGCATTTTCTCATCTTATACCTTTTTAAAAGCTCTTTATAGGATCTCAAACACAATATTAGCTTTATTGCCTCTGCCCCGCCCACTCTTACACAGCTGCTCTTATCTGGAAGAGATTCATTTTTCAAATATGATCAGATGCACGAACAGCTCTTAGTGCATTGCTGAGAAATACAATCCTCCTCCCTCCAAATCCCCAATACCAGCTACTTTTTCTGGACTTCTGCCCCTACTATGCCATCTACCATCTAAATGTTGCTTTTGATTGAAACTTCCTTCCCAGATCTCCACTCACACACCGTCCCCCCACTCCGCTGTTACGTTTCCCCAAGGCTTGGGTAAGAGGTACTACAAGAAGAATACGGGAGACAATGGGCTGATGGATTGGAGGGAAAGGCAGGCTGGAGGAGAAGAAAGATAAAGGGAAACATAGCTTCCTGAGAAAACAAAGGAGAAGAAAATCAAGGATATGAAATCTAAGAAAAAAAAAAACGGTCATGAAGAACCTAGGGGTAAGATCCTAGGCGTGTGGGATCTTCCCACACGCCGCGGAGCGGCTGGGCCCGTGAGCCATGGCCGCGGAGCCTGCGCGTCCGGAGCCTGTGCTCCTCAACGGGAGAGGCCACAACAGTGAGAGGCCCGCGTACCGCAAAAAAACAAACAAAAAAAACGGTTCTACTGGATAATCTGTGGTTCCAATTTATGTTTTGTTTCTCTCCTCTTTAAACACATGTTAGAGAAACAGAATCTCAAATTTACAGTAAGCCTTAGAAATCATTTAGTCCTATCTACTGTCTGGTGATCAAACTCCCCCAAGTCCATGCCTGCACAGAATTCACTACCTCTCTCCTAAGAACAGTCTGTGCTGTCAGGCAACTCCAACCCTTAGAAAAGTCTCCTTGAACTGAAGCAAGAACCCCTCCACTGGTTCAACAAAAAACATATCAAATGCCAACAGTACGACTCATGCTAGTTGCTTTTACATAAAGATGAATAAACTGGGGCACCCCACCCCCTCTGCAAAGAATTCACAGAAATACTTCTTAAATTAAATATCAAACTTCCCAAAAGGTACTGTGTATGAGTCAGCGCACTTGAGAGACAGGGCAAAGTCAACCAATTAAGAAGCCCAGGATGTCAGACAACTCATGAGAAGTGAATACTTAAAAGAAAGGAAAGGTTTAACAGTTATGAGGAAATGGTTATGAAAACTCATACGAAACTTCCTTCAAAACCTAACATCTTTTCCTAACCACTGTGGGAAACAAAAGCTAAAAGAAAGACGGTTGCCAAGTTCATTACCCACTACAATAGGAGCAGATATACCCATAACCTCCATGCTTGAAGTGGTACAAAATAGGTTTCCGCATCACCACGTGTTTTCACTTAACAAACCTCACCCCTTATTGATATCTGTACTCTTGTTCTGCTATGCTCTCCCTTAAGCCTAAGTCAAGTAAAAGATATTCAAGCAACACCATTCCCATTTTTCCCCAACCCCAAGTTGCCCAATTAAGAAAAAATTGAGAAAAAAAAAATCAGTATATGGTAGCTTAAAGTTGGCGTGACAGCTAGCTGCTGAGAAGACTTGGTCCAATAAAAACTTGGTCATAAATTTGGTGGAAAGCTTTATTTCTCCAGCTGCGTATACGTGAAAATTTCCTCTGTTACTATGATCATGTTACTTTTTTTTTCTTTGAAAGCCACAAGTTTAAATTCTGAGTCCTGAATTTGGGTAATTTATATAATCTTAAATCTCAAGTAAAACCAATCTCATTGGGTTGTTATGAGGATTAAATTAGATAATGCATGTAGAGAATTCAAATTGAGCCTCACATAGAAAACGCTCAAACAAATGGTACCTATGGTTATTATTATTACATCTGTTGGTCCTAGAATATCTTCACACATTTCCTGAGAATTCATATTTTCTGTGAGTTCTAATGTACTGTAGATTCTATTTGAGGGTGGTGATCATGCATATTAAGAATGCACTTTTATTTTCTCCATCATTCATGCAAACATACTCATTTTAGAAGATTATAAAAGTAGAAAGAAGGGGAAAATTACCCATCTTGGGAACACACCTGTTAATATGGTGCAGTTACTTTTTGTGCTTTTAAAAAATATATGAATGATTCTTTTAATTTAAAAATAACCGTTTATTGCTACAAAAGCAGACATGTATATTATAATGTGTTAGAAAATGTAATTTTAAAAACCCACTTAATTTTCTATCACCAAGAGATAAATACTGATAACATTTTGTTGTATACTTTCCCAAATATTTTCTAATATGCAAAGCTCTAGGTTATATTCATTTTGATTTTCCAACCCCTAATGATTTCTTCACATGCAGTTTCTGGTGTAGAAGATACAACTCCACTTGTACACGGGTAAAAATTCCAGAGCATCTCTAACTACCATCACTTGTCCCCTCCTAAGGGCCAGGCCCTTTATTACGTTACTTCAAATCTTTACAAACGTCCTGCAAAATACACTCCAATATCCCTATTTTGCAGAGCTAGGTTTCAATCCATCTTTGTCTGACTCCAAAGCCTATATTTTCTTAAAGTTATTGTGTATCTGAAAACAATTAAATAAGCTCAATCGATCCAGATCCTTATTTTGGGAGCACAGTAGTATGGTTCTCATTTTACAAAATTTTACAAAGTTACACAGTAAAGAGGGATAAGGTTGGGTCTTAAAAACAGTTAATTGTGTTGTGTGTTGAGGACACCACCATTTTAATGCAAAGATAACCCTCTGCTGTGAAATGTTTAAATTTAGAGTTTGCTGGGATTTTACATAAAATAAACACACCCTAAAGCCATCCACAAGCAATCACTGGTGTGCTGTTACTGGGGTATAATTCAAAGAGAAAACCCACAATTTAACTAGGGAGTTGCAAAGCCTCAGTGTATAAACCACGGTTTAACTTTCCCTGGGGTTTAAAAGCCTTGCTTATCGGGCTACTGGGAAAGATAAACTGGTAATCCACAGACATGGATGAGATTCCCAGCTCTGTCACTAAATACTTCAGTGACCTTGGGCAAGTTATTGACCCTCTTCTGGGCTCAGGTGACTTCATCATTAAAACAGGTATAAAAAATACCCATCCTCTGGATAAACAACAAGGTCCTATTGTATAGCACAGGGAACTATATTCAATATCCTGGGATAAACCATAATGGAAAAGAATATAAAAAAGAATGTATATATGTGTATAACTAAGTCACTTTGCTGTACGGCAGAAATTAACACAACACTGTAAATCAACTATCTTCAATTAAAAAAGTAAATTAAAAAAAATACCCATCCTTATGGACTCACACTATTGTCAGAAGGATGAAGGTATGAAATGTCAAAGGGCTTAGAAAATATAATGTTACATTCATATGTAAGATATCTAACAAAAGTAATGACAATAATGTATTACTAAAGTGAAATATGATTGAGTGCATATAATGTCAGGCATTGTTCTATTTTATTGATATATGAATTAACTTATTTAATTCTCATACCATTTCTATTAGGTAAGTACTATTATTACCTCAATTTTACAGACACTTAAACTGAGGCAAAAAGAGGTGAATAACTTGCCCATGGTCACTTGGCCAGTAGGTAAAACTGGATTCTGAACCCAGGCAATCTGACTCCAGTCCAGGCTTTTAACTATGAAAAGAAGGTTCCTAGAATTCTTTTTTTTTAAAATTTATTTTATTGAAGTCTAGTTGATTTACAATGTTAACTTCTGCTACAGTAGAATTCTTTACTTCCTCCTTCTCACTTCCAACAGCCCCTGTGCCAAGCCCCCAGGGGAAAAAATAATACCAAAATATTTTCAATTGCTTCGGCAACTTTTGCTGTTTCCAATTATATAATTTTCTTTATAAAATAAATAAAACAAGAAAGTAATCTTGAAGCTACTCTGAAAAATCTGTTGATTAAAAAAAAAACACAAAACAGATTTGTCTTTTCCAGCAATGTTATATATATTTAGGCATACCAGGTAATATCATTAAAAAAATTTTTTTTAAGGTTTACAATTCTTTCAAATACTGAATACTGCTATTTTAAAGATGGTTCTCATTAAAATCTTTCCCCAATGATCCTGAAAAATTATACCCTGCTCTGAAAGGGATGATACATACTACCTTAAATTTTCAGTTCTGGGAAAAACCTAAAAAGAGGAAAAGTATGCAATGGAGATAAAAATCTAAAGTAGGTAACAGTCACATTTCAAAGAAACTCAATCTACTGAACAGCATCATCTACTGAGTCTTCCCTTTTAACTAGGGCTTCCTATGGAGTTAAATATTATATGAGCTAGACATTAGTCTATGGCTGTTGAATATATTCCTCCCCCACATTTTAATTCTCTCCCCAAGGCATCACAGCCAGATGATATGCCCAACTGCAGACAAGTACCCTCAGAAAGTAAGCAGGTAGAAATTGAATATGAACCACAAATGTAGGCCACATATGTGATTTTAAATTTTCTAGTGGCTACATTGAAGAAAATAAAAGTAACAGATGAAGTTAATTTTAGAATATATTGTATTTAACCCAACATATCAAAATATTATAATTTCAACATGTAATCAATATAAAAAGTTAATAATGAGATATTCTGAAATTTCTTGTATTAAGCCTTCAACATGGTGTGTGTATTTTAACCTTACAGCACACTGCAATGAGGAACTAGCAACCTTTCGAGTGCTGAATAGCCACCGATGGCTAGTGGCTGCCATATTGGCCAGTAAAGTTCTACAGAGTGGTTTTAAGAGTATAATGAGGATTAGAGAATAAGCCACTTTCTCACCCCCAATCAGCAAAGCATAGGTCAAGGAGAAAACTTACAATAGGTTGATAATTCTGCACTGTTTAAGAGGTACATAGTGTTTTAGTGTAAAGGTCCTCTTCAACTAGAACTTAAAAAGCTTAGATTGTTAAGTATGTGTATGTATATACACACAAACACACGATTTTAGTATCTAAATAATAACGATCAATAAAATAATAAAATTGTGGCCAGTGTGAACACCCAGTGTGACCGAACAAAGGGAAGCACTGGGAAAGAATGCGGGAAATGTACTACTGGGGAGTTCTGAATGACAGTGATTAAAACTGCACCCTATATCAAAAAACAAAAGCTCTAATTCGAAAAGATACATGTACCCCAATGTTCACAGCAGCACTAATCACAATAGCTGAGACATGGAAGCAACCTAAATGTCCATTGACAGATGTATGGATAAAGAAGATGTGATATATATACACAATGGAATACTACACAGCTATCAAAAAAGAATGAAGTAATGCCATTTGCAGCAACATGGATGGACCTAGAGATTATCATACTAAGTGAAGTAAGTCAGACAGAGAAAGACAAATATCCTATGATATCACTTATATGTGGAATCTAAAAAAAAAAAAAAAAAAGTACAAATGAACTTGTTTCCAAACAGAAACAGACTCAAAGACATAGAAAACAAACTTACAGTTACCCAAAGGGGAAGGGGAGGTGGTGAGAGATAAATTATTATTATGGAATTAACAGATGCACACTACCATATATAAAATAGATAAACAATAAGGACTTATTGTAGAGCACGGGAAAACTATATTCAATATCTTGTAATAAACTATAATGGAAGAGAATTTAGAAAAAGAATATATATATATTCTTTGCTGTATACCTGAAACTATCACAACATTGTACAACTATACTTCAATAAAAAAACTGCACCCCATATTGATTTCCTCTTTTCCTTTCTTCCCACGTCCCGTCTCACTTCATTGAGGCCTATCCTCAGATGTCACCTCCCCTGAAAGGTTTTATCCAATTATTGATATCAAGTATACCCACCAGCCCCCAGCCCCCACCAATCTATCCCGTTGCTATAGTTATTTTTCTTCATGTCACTGATTATTCCCTGACATTAGAGTACACATTTATTTACTGGTTAATTAGCTATTTCTTCCCCTAGAATGTAAGTTCCATGAGGACAGGGAAGTTGTTTTATTCACTGTGAAACCCCAGCACGCACAGAACGCAGGGATTCACTGGTTTCAACATGTTTATTCAACACACCTGTGCATCCACCATCCATTTTAAGCCATTGTGACAGGTACAAAGAGGATACTCTTAGACTTGGGCCAATGGTGCCCCTGTGCTGGTAAGGAGTTCTGGGGACCTAGGGAGTGTTCTCACACAGATCCTGCCCCACAGGTAGAATGTGCTCTCAATTCCCTGTGCATACAGCCTGAGCCTGCTTCCATAGCCTGCCCAGCCTCTGCTCCAGATCCAGCCAAGGCCCTTTGCAGTGAAGGACAGGGTTAGGGGGTGAGAACAGAAGAGGTGAGCACAATTCTTGTCCTAAGTAGTTCAGTTCAATAGAACATGCCGCAACCATGAAAGTGTTCTAGAGCTGTACTGGCCAATACAGTAACCACCGGCCACATATGGCTACTGAGTACTTAAAATGAGATGTGATTAAGGAACTGAAAATTTTAATTTTTGTACCTAATCTTAAAGTTAAATTTAAATAGCCACTGTACTGGACAGTGCAAGTCTAGTGGAAAAGAAAATTAATGATTACAGAACAGGTCTGAATCAGTTTCCTATTGCTGCTGTAACAAATAACCACAAATTCAATGGTCTGAGAGTACAAATTTATTGTTACTGTTCTAGAGGTCAGAAGTCCAAAAAAGTCTTTTGGGGCTAGCATCAAGGGTATCAGGAGGGCTAGTTCCTTCTGGAGGGCTAGTTCCTTCTGGAGACTCTAGGGGAGAATCTATTCCTTGCTTCTTCCAGCTTCTAGAGACTGTCAACATTCCTTGGACCTGTACTGAAAACACGCTCCAATCTCTGCTTTTGTTGTCACATCACCACACTCTCTCCAGTTAACCCTCCTGCTTCCCTTTTATGATTTCACCTTGTGATTTCACACTAAGCCCATCTGGATAATCCAGGATAACCTTTCTCATTTCAAGATCCTCAACTCAGTCACATCTGCAAAGTCTTTTTTTTTTTTTTTTTTACCATATAGGGTAACACTCACAGGCTCTGGGGATATGGATATCTTTGGAGGACCATTATTCAGCCTACCTAGATTGCTGAGTGCTATAGGAGATAAGGAGACTCAAAGAGGAAAAGAGAACCAGAGAAGGACTTTCAGCCGGAAAAAGATCACTCTGGTATAGCAGAATGACTGGAGAGATGTCAGACTGAGGGCAGGGAGACCAATGAAGATGCTTACTGGAAGGAAAGAGTAGAGTTGAAAAAAGAGGTGAAAAAAGAAGCCTAGAGCCAGTTAGTGGAGAAGAAAGGATGAGGATGAGAAGTATTAAGGAGGTAGAACCCCCAGAACCCCCAATGGGGAATCCTGGCCTGAGGGGATGTTGGAGTGAAGGACAAAGTGAGTGAGAATTTTAATGCTAACCTCTTGGAATTCCAGCTGGGGATTCAGAATATTTGTATCATTTTCCTGTCTATCAATGTTACCTTATATTAATTCCACTAACCAACCAATATACAAGGCCATTTTCCACAATATGAGGTGTTTTAAAAAAGCTGATCCATCTTGTGAACACTATGTAGAACTTTCATTGGATGTTCAAAGATGCGGATGCATACACTGTGCAAGAAGGCAGGAGGGTCAGTCTGGCCTCCAGAGGATTTTGGTCATTTCAGCTTAATGCCAAGGCATGTTCATCAGGACTTAGGAGTTTTTTAAAGGTGTAGTATGGAGTTTTAAAGCCAGAAGATAAATCTAGTGTATTCATCTGAATACAGGAGAGTGAGTAAGCCTGTGTGTGGGCTTTGATACCTCATAGACCTGGGTTCAACTACTGCCTTTACCATAATATTAGCTTTGACTTTTGAGGAACCTACTTAACCCTCTGAACACCAGTTTCTTCATTGTTAAAGGAGAGAAAATAATGCATATTATAGGGTTGCTATGAGGGTTAAGTGATATCCTCTTTTATGTCCAATATAGTTTAGGTAATCAATAAAGGTAATTTTTCTTTATTAACTGATAGCACTGTTTGCAAGAATCATCATCAGAAAAACACATTGTTTCTTACTAATAAATCTGGTTAGGCTCTCCTAAACAGTAAAAACAAAAACAAAACCCAAAAAACAAACAAAAAACTCACACAAGTAGAAATTTCAAATCTGGAAAGAAAACACATCAGCAAATCCTCATGAAATAACTATGGATAATCTAATGACATGGATTTAAAGCTTCAGGATAAATGACAGATGAATTGAATTTTTTAGCTTCTATGTCAGCTTTAAATGATCCATCAGGCTTCACTAGTGTTTTAAGGAACATAGTAAAACTCACCCAAGTTAATCAGCACCAATACATTAGGGAAAAATTAAATATACAGGCATCCTCCATTTGTGGACTAGCTATATCCCTGAAAAAAATATATATCTTGCAGACTAGATTTTGGTAATCAGAACTTATTTTCCCAATGGTAATTTCAGAAATTTATTTCTCTGGAAATATGCAGTAACATTTTTTGGAAACCAGCCATAGGATTAGGATAGATGGTATTTGGTATTCTGGCACAGATGAAATTAAACAGATTGCTCCATGTTAAATTTGGGGTCTTGCCAGGGTCATGTTTTGACTGAAGTGGCAAAGTAATCTCTACCTTCTGGTAATGAAAAAACATCCCATCCTGTAACTGACAAACTGGAAGATGGTCTATCTAAAGTACATTTATCTATATTACCTTCCTGGGGCAAGACAGTTCATTTATATTGAAGACAGCAATTCCCCTCCCCAGTTAACGTTTTAGTTGAATGGGACAACTTTATGAACAGACACACCATTAACCTGACACACAGGGACAGAAAAGACTGGGGAGGGGACATCGGAGCTTAAATACAAGAAATTGTTAAACTCAGCATTCTGTTGATGAGGCCTACAGTAGGGTGTGGTGTATGCTTTTTAGGACTGGATTCAAATTCATAGTTGTGTTTTTAAAAATAAGGTAACAGCTACAGAAAGCTAGTAAACAACTTAAGATACAGGCTGCCAAAGTAACACAATTTGCCCCATCAGCCTTCTATTTGCAAACCCTAATTACCAAAGGATAGCAAATTAAATGCTCATCTTCACTGTCCACAAACAGTATTTTTTTAATGATATCCTCTGGGCCCTACTTCACCTTATTAAACACTCAGTGAAGTTGCTCATAAAGTCAAGTCATTCAACAAGGACGATCAATCACAGTTAACGGTCACTGAGAAAACCATACTGTAACTCTTAAAAGACAATTTCACAATTAGGAGCAAGCATGGGACACAGCCTTCTGATGAGGAGGGCTCTAATTCCCCAGTCTTCTGGGGAGTGAGAAGGGAGTGATGCGGATGGGGAGTAAGCCGAAGTATGGCTCCAGACAGCTAAGCACGCTGGCACAGTGAGCGGGTGGAGGGTGGCACTGAGGACCCGCAAGCAGAAGACTTTCCAGGGCTCTTCAAAGTTTCTGAAAAGGAATCCAAGGGCCCCAGTGACTCCACTGGGTGCCAGGGTGTTTTCTTGGAGTTGCCACTCACCTAACCCCTACCAAGCATGTTCCGAACCGTTTCACAGTGACATTTTGGGAAAACTCAGTCCCTGTGTTTTCCTAGCATAAATTTGGAGTCAGAAAAGAAGGCAAGCTCAGAAGATCTCAAACAGGGACTCGGAGACTGCTGTGCATCACCCCCCCCGCCGAAACTGTACCCTCGTTGCTGTGGGGAGCAGCCTCCGATGGCACCATTCCCTTTGTCCTCTTGGGGGTTCACACTGGCCACTGCGCTTATCCTTTTCCAAGACTCAGCGCCCACAGAGTCATGGAGAATGGAGATGCAGTGCCAAACAAGAAACCACTTCCGGAGATTTTTTTATACCACATGTCTCATTCAAGATTAAATCATGCAGAGGCAAAAAAAAAAAAAAAAAAGCCAAGCTTCCAAGAAGAAAACTGATGAGAGGGAAAAGAACGAATTAAGAAGCCGGCAGACAAGTAACAAAGACAGGCCGCAGCCCCGTCTCTCCCCGCCTGTATGTTTTACCTGACACCCACGTGCTCAACTCTCAGTTCCCATATGGTTTCTCTTTCTCAGTTTGAAACTGGGGGTGGGGTGTGGCAGGAACAAGCACAGGTCCACTTTGTTTCTACAGAATTTACCACAGAATCCCACAACATGGTAGAAAGGAAAGCCCAGTTAAACAGAGGCCCCCGCCAGGCTGTGGGAAGTCCCTGACTCTGCTTCCTGCTCTCTATCTCTGCTCAGGGTCAGGTACAGAAGATGTTCTATCACAGGCACAGCTCCAGGCTCTTTGGTCCAGCTGTGGACATTTGCTCTTGTTCAAGGGGATCTCCTGCCTGAGGCCTGAGTGGCAGACTGAAAAACAGCAGCTGGCCAAGGAGGAAGAAGCCCAGAAGAGTCACCAGCGCCAACTGGCCTGATGTCCAGCTCCTCACCTGAACCGGTTAAGGTTACAGCCTAACCTTCCAACATACCAGGAACCTGTGGTTCCTAATCCTTGAGAATAATGTGACCTGGCAAAATATTGTGCCTTCAAGTGTTCATAGCCTTATTTATAATAACTGAAAAGTGAAAACAAACCAAATGTCCACCAACTGATGAATGGATATATAAAATGGGTATGCATACAATGAAATATTATTTAGAAATAAAAAGGAATGAAGTGCTGGTACATGCTACAACATGGATAGACTGTGAAAACGTCACGTAAAGTAAAAAAAAGTCACAAAAGGTCAAATATTATATGATTCCATTTATATGAAGTGTCCAGAATAGGCAAATCTATAAAGACAGAAAGTAAATTAGTGGTTGTTTAGGGCTGGGGGGAGGGGGACAGGATGGGGAATGATGGCTAATGACTATAGGGTTTCTTTTTGAGATGATGAAAATGTTCTAAAATTGATTGTGGAGATGGCTGCCCAACTTTGGATATACTAAAAACCAATGAATTGTACTACTGTAAATGGTCAAGTGTATGGTGTGTAAATTATATCTCAATAAAGCTGTTACCAAAAAAATATTATACCTTGTTTTCTGATCCTTAAAATGCAGATTTGTATCCTATCAATATGAGAGCATATCTAGAAGCTAGGGCAAGATGGTGGGAGCTCCCTTATATTTTTGTTGTATCAGGACATAATTTTTAAAAAGACTTTTGTTTTTTAGAAGAGTTTTAGGTTCACAGAAAAATTGAGCAGAAAGTATGCAGATTTCCTGCATTCTTTCTGTCCCTTCACATGCATAGTCTCCCTCATCATCAGCATCACTCACCACAGTGGTATATTTGTTACAATCGATGAACCTACATTGACACATCATGATCGTCCCAAGGTTCATAGTTTACAATAGGGCTCACTCTGATTGTTGTACATTCTATGGGTTTCGACAAATGTATAATGTCATGTATCCACCATTTTAGAATCATAGAGAGTATTTTCACTGCCCTAAAAATCCTGTGTTCTGCTTATTCATCCCTCCTCCAACTCAACCCCTGGCAACCACTGATGTTTTTATTGTCTCCATAGTTTTGCCTTTTCCAGAATATTATACAGTTGGAATTATACAGTATATAGCCTTTCAGGTTGGTTTCTTCACTTAGAAATATTCATTTACGTTTTCTCCATGTCATTTTATGGCTTGATAGCTCATTTTTTTTTAGTGCTGAATAATATTCCATTGTCTGGATGTACCACAGTTTATTTACTCATTCACCTACCAAAGGACATCTTGGTTGCTTCAAAGTTTGGACAATGATGAATATAGCTGCTATTATAAACATTCACATTTTAATTATTTATAAAATAATTTTCCTATTTCTCTTTCAGTTTATCTCTTGCATATGCTTCTCTACTATCAAGCACCTGATCATCTTGAGCTATCCTTTTTTTCCTTTTTAAATGAGTTCATGACAGTGGGAACTGGTTTTTTCACAGCTTTGGTTTTGACTGACCATTATGACTCCTTGAATAATTTATGTGCCTGCATCTTTGAAAATATGATGCATGTTAATAGCTACATAATAAATCGAGCTTTTAATGACATATTATATTGTGAAAAATGTCTTAAAGCTTTGCTCCATGAAGATCTACAAATGTCACACTAGAGTAGATCCTTATTTGTCATCTAAGATCTTCCCAATTAAAAAAAATTATTTATTTAAATTTTTATTGAAATATAGTTGATTTACAATGTTGTGTTAGTTTCAGGTATATAGTAAAGTGACTCAGTTATACATATATACAAATATTATATATATTCTTTCTTTACACTTGCTTCCATTATAGGTTATTATAAGATACTGAGTATATTTCCTTGTGCTATACAGTAGATCCTTGTTGATTATCTATTTTATATATAGTAGTGTGTATATTTTAATCCCAAACTCCTAATTTATCCCTCTCCCCCTCTCCCCTTTGGTTACCATAAGTTTGTTTTCTATGCCTCTGAGTCTATTTATGTTTCGTAAATAAGTACATTTGTATCCTTTTTTTAGATCCCACATTAAACAATATCATGTGATATTTGTCTTTCTCTGTCTGGCATACTTCACTTAGTATTATAATCTCTAGGTCTAGCCACGTTGCTACAAATGGCATTATTTCATTCCTTTTTATGGCTGAGTAATATTCCATTGTATATATGTACCACATCTTCTTTATCCATTCATCTGTTTACGGACACTTAGGTTGCTTCCATGTCTTGGTTATTGTAAATAGTGCTGCTTTGAACATTGGGGTGCATGTATAAGATCTTCCCAATTTGAATAATGTCTTTGTGTGATTTTCCCATTAACCTTCATTTGGATCTCTCTGAAGGCCCATCTTGAAGCCACTGTGGGTTGAAATGAACATGTGTGCCTCTCCTCTCCTGAATTCTAAGCTCCACAAAAACAAGAACTGTATCTCAATCATCTATATATCTTCCCTATCAAGCACAGTGCCTGACACATAGCAATAATCCAGCAAATGCATGTTATACTGACATGGCCATGCCACTGCTGTTCATGAATGATGTGCATCCTACTTAAAAAAAATAATTTAAGTTTTAAAAAAAACTTCAAAAAAAATAAGCTCTTTTAATCTACAAAGAAATTGTGGAGGGCTTCCCTGGTGCCGCAGTGGTTGAGAATCCACCTGCCAATGCAGGGGACGCGTGTTCGAGCCCTGGTCCGGGAAGATCCCACATGCCGCGGAGCAACTAGGCCCGTGAGCCACGCATCCACCTGCCAATGCAGGGGACGCGTGTTCGAGCCCTGGTCCGGGAAGATCCCACATGCCGCGGAGCAACTAAGCCCGTGCACCACAACTACTGAGCCTGCGCTCTAGAGCCCGCGAGCCACAAGTACTGAAGACCATGAGCCACAGCTACTGAAGCCCGTGTGCCTAGAGCCCATGCTCTGCAACAAGAGAAGCCCCCGCACTGCAACGAAGAGTAGTCCCCCGCTCGCTGCAACTAGAGAAAGCCCATGCACAGCAACGAAGACCCAACGTAGCCAAAAATAAATAAATAAATAAATAAATAAATTTTGGACTCTTCACTGACTGAACCTAATAAACAAAGACCTTCAATTTTATTTTATTTTTTGGCACTTCACTTTTAGAAATGGTAAATCTGCATTTCAAAAACTGGTGAAATTTCGTTTAAAAGAAAACCTTCCAGGAAGTCCTGCAGTCAGTCCTTCCAGGAAGTCAGTCAAACTCAACTCTTAAATCTTCTCCATCTGTCACATCTATGAATATCTTCACAGGTTAATATAAAAACCTGAACAAATGCTTGATGAACACTGGGTCCAGACTGATCATCACAAGGCACTGAAATTTTTTTTTTTAGTGCACTATTTTTACAAAGACACTTAACTAAAACAATTGACTGTTATCACTATAACTGTATTTAGTAAAACAGGAAAGGGTCCCCTTTCTAGTCTTTGCTCTACAGAGTCCAAAGTGATCAAAACACAAAATCCAGAGTGATATTTTCAAACAGAAAATAAGATCATGTCACTTCTTTATTGAAAGTCCACACCATTCAGGGTAAGAGCCAAGATTTGTCTCATCCACTGTCCTGATACACCATTTCCTCAGGGCTCCTTCTCTATAACTCTCCAACCTCATTCCCTACACTCCAGCAAGGCCAGGCATGCTCTGACCTTTGTACTGGTTGTTCCCTCCTCGCCTGGAATGCTCCTCCCTCAATGTCCCAACGACTTGCCTTCTCACTTCCTTGACATCTCAGCTCAAACCTACCTTCTCAGTGAGATCTTAACTGATCATCATATCTAAAAATGCACCAACATGCCTGCCTACAGGAACTCCCTCTCCCCTCCCCTTCTGCTTAACTTTTTTCAGTAGCACTTAGCATCATTTGACACACCATATAGTTTACTTATTTAACTATGTATTGTCTATCCTTCCTCCTCTGAAATATAACCCCATGAAGGCAGGAATATGCGTTCTAATACATGAACACATTTTATAAAAAAATGTCAACAACTGAAGTTTTCTGGTATTCAAGAGAGATTTCTGGTTAATCTCCTGGTCTATAATTAAACATTATTGTCAAAATTTTCAAAGCATATTGCATGTTTGCGAAATAGCATACCATTTTTAGTGGTTCCCATTCCTTACAAACCTAGGTTGCCTAAGAGTATGAATCATTCCTATGTCATGCAAATGGGGCTAAAGACAGCAGTAACTTGTCAAAGTCATGTTACACAATCAGTGGGTCAATCATAACAAACCCCGAAGCACATGTTCGTGTTTGCACGGGGTCTTTTTAAAGAGGCACACTATCTTGTCTGGGCCTCTGCCTTCTTTAGAGGGAGAACACAAAGTTCTTTAGGGCAGTGATTTGTAATCAGACCTATACATCTTCAAGTGATTTGAAATAAATGAATCCAGGCAAACTAATAATTACCAAAAGAAATGAATTTGCTACTATTCTAAGTTTTTTTTTCCTTACCCCAAACTGAAATGTCCATGAACAGTTCATTATTTTAATTCAAAGACAACTCAGTTTCAGGTACCTCTTAATAAATAAGTAAATAAATAAATAAGTAAATAAGTAACTAAATAAAAAAGCAGGATTGTCACCCTTTCTACCATCTGGTTTTATTTTATATTTCAATGGAGTTTCTCTTAAAGTTACATTTTAACTTATTCAGTTTAGTAGGTATTTATTAAGCCTCTGACAAAGAGCGGCACATAGGGTGTTAAGACCAGCTAAATTAAGTATTTAGAAAGAAGAGAAAAGGGAAGGAGTAAAAAGTATTAACATTTGTTGAAATTTGGCATAAATCACCTCACATATTCTTTTTTTTTAATTTTTAAATTTTTAAATTTTTTTTAATAATACGATCTAGGAAGCTACCTCACATATTCTTTTAAACAACCTTGGAGGTAGTTCCTATACTCATTTTAGAGATTGAAAAAACCAAGGATCCAAGAGCATAAGTGAGTTGCTTCAGGTCCCCACAAACTAGAAAGCAGCAGAGCTGGGATCAAGCCTACATCTATGTGGCTTGAAAATCTTTCCATGGCAACAAACTGTCTCTACTAACACTGAATATTGCTTTTCTCTTTTTAATGAGAAAGATGGGGGCAAGTCCCATCAAAATGAAGCAAAAAATAAAAGAAAATTACTCAAAAAACTGCTAGTCCAAGAAAAGTTTAGGAAAAGCAATTAAGTAAACAAAAAGGAAAAATGTTAAATTTCCTGGGACACTAATATGTTGACCCGTTAAAACTGCTTCTTAATAGAAATATATAGAACTACCTCCTTTTTTCCTAGGCAGAGGGGAAAAAAACATTTCATATGGAGCTACTCTCAAAGCCCAGCTTGACGAACAAAATAAAACAGGAAAAAATTTTTTGCAAGATTTTATAGAACATTCAGATTCATATATATCGGGGCCTGTGCTAGCAAGAAGACACGTCTGCAACATATTAAAAAGAATCAGTGAAAAGTCTTACGTAACAAAAATGGCTGACAATGAAAATAATAGAATTTTCTCCCGTATTCATACATGAGAAAGGCTGGTAAGTGATATAGTTTAGGGCTCAGAAATAAGCCAATGAAAAAGTCCCCAAATGCATTCATGCTATTAACAGCAGCACCATTGCTCGAAGTGCCACCACAAAGCCAAGTTCACGTTATTTTAAATAAATGCTGGGATGGCAGCTGTAAGGATGAAAGTCTTGGAGGAACAGGTTCTCTTTAACTTCATGTGGAAGAGTATAAACTAGACCAATCTTTACAAAGTGATAAGGCATCTTTTCCTTCTTTACAAAGATGCAGAGATTGAAGTTTAAAGAGATTATGTACAATGTCAAATTCTCTACTTGTGGTTCACCTTTGGTCTCCCCAAGCCCTGGGGCAGACATCACTAACTGATGGAGGCATCCTTTCTCTGTACTTTCTGATATGGTCTTAACGCACTATAAACAGCCGCCAACCATAAACCTTAGGCAATGTGGTGTAATGGAAGGAGTACATGTTTTGCTCCCATGGAGATGTATGTCTGAACACCACCTCTGCCACTGACTACGTGACTTCAGGCAAATTACTTATCCTCTTGGTGTCTGGGTTTTTCTTCTGGAAAATGGGAACAATACCTGCCACCAAGGTTGTTTTAAAGATTAAATGAGATAATATATGCAAAGTGTTTTTAAAATGTTATCACCTTTATCTCCTTTTCCTCCCCCTCTTATCCCCTGTTAAACACTTAATTTAGCTTTACTCAATACCCCAGTAACTCACATTGGGGCTCTCTGTAAAGGCTTAATCAACACATTTCCATCCCCAAAGTCACATAAGAAAAATTGATCACCCTGGGGCTAACTTCCATTTGATATCCAAATGCATTATGCCATTTTTTCTCATCCAGAAATCAGAAGGCAGGCTCAGTAGTGTGGGTTTTATTTAACAATCCCAGTTCACAAATTTTGACCCACAAAGGCAATAGAAAGTAGAATAGTGTGTGTGTGCGTGTAAGAGAGAAAAAGAGGAGAGTGTGTGTTTAAAGTCAAGAGGACACAGATCCTAAAATTGCCACATGTCCTAGATCAGGGATTCCCAACCCCTTGTTAGGAACCAGGCCGCACAGCAGGAGGTGAGTGGTGGGCAAGCGGGCAAAGCTTCATCGGCCACTCGCCATTGCTCGCATTACCGCCTGAACCACCCCCCCCAACCCCCGTTGGTAGAAAAACTGTCTTCCACGAAACTGGTCCCTGGTGCCAAAAAGGTTGGGGACCACTGACCTAGATGATAAAGATGCTGAAACATCTGGGTCAATAAAGGTCATTCTCTTCATGAGCTACAGGATAGCAGCTGCCCCCTTCCTACTCCCAGTGACATGCAGAAAAGTTAGCTAAATCATACACATAACTTACCAAAAAAAAAAAAAGTTGGATTCACTGAATAAAGGTATAGTCTCTAAGAGATAAAATGTTTCTAAAATTTCTATAAATAGGTACACATGTTTATCAGTTACTAAGTCCAAAAATCAGACTCCTTTCCCCTCCCCCAACTGCAACAGTCTTTAAATGAGAAAATACGGAGCATGCCTGAGGAACTAAAGTGTCTGTAAAAAACTTCATCTTCATACCATCAACATAAACATTCTGAAAGTCAGGTTAAAAAATAAATTGAAATTCTGATAAAAGGAAGAGCCATGGTGGAAGAAGCTTTCTTTTTAAGTTTAATCTGTTTTTGTAAATAAGATGTACAACACTCTTAAAAATATCTGCCAAAATTGCAGTAAGAATGCTATACGAATTTGAGAAACAGAATCATATTTTTCAGATAAGGTTCACTGTTATGGCTGCTGGCACATATAATTAACCCAGCATATAAGGTGAGGGCAATAGTTAAACTAGTTCTAAATGGAAGGGACTGGTCCATTCACAAACATGCATTAAATACCTACCATGTGTCAGGTACTTGGATAAGACACCTGAGATAAAGTAAGAATGTGAATGGTTCCTCTCTGACCTCTAGGAGTCCTCCTAATTAAAAAAACATCAATCAGACAACAGGGTAAGCATCACAACAGCAACAGGCAGAAAAGGGTAAGAAAACACAGATGTGGGACACTTAACACAGAAGGGAGGGATGGGGGACGCAGCATAGGCAGGTGGGTCATTCTAGAGGAGATGACACTGGGTAAGGAACATTCAGGAATGGTTCACTGTTTGAAATGATAAATCCCAGACAAGGCTTCTAACACACCTCAAATGTCTCTGCTACATTGACAGAATGTCAAAAAAAACCCTCTACGGAATGTGAAGGTTTGTACAGCCTTTATCCCTACCTCACTTAAACGCAAAGACTTTGGTTAAGACGGCGAGCCCTGGGGTGAAGGGAGAGGATACAGAAAGGGGTGAACCTCTCTCGAGACTAACAATGCTGCCCCAAAGAACCGCTGTAGGAGAAATCACATGCATGTCGTGAACGGGTGATACGGGGCCACCCGAGGAAGCATGTACTGTGCGCACATTAAAGCCATGTCATGTGAGGAACCAGAGATGGAACTGAATAAAAGTCAAAGAGAAACAGCGGAGCTGCAAAAAGCACAAAGGCTTGCAGTATTTGCACGCCTCCTGAAAGAGGGAAAAGTCAGAAAGAAAACCACACTCTTGGTGCAGGGATTTCACAAGGAATAAATCTCTCAAGTTGAGGATTTCAAGGAAGCAATAACTTTCTAGTTCTTTCCTGAGTTTCTGAGAATCTAAAAACATCCCTCTAAAAGAGATTGAAACATTAAAAAAATAATAATAATAATAAATAAAAATATCCCTCTCTGACACTTGAAGAAAAGGTAAGTAGAGGCTTGGGGTGGGCAGACAGAAAGGAGGACATTAGTAGGTTGAGGATTTTATTTGTCTCCTTCTTTGAGAAGATATGTCTCTCTTTCAATAGGAAGTTTATTCACATTCTAGCCAGCTGCAAAACAGGGTTGAGAGCCAAGTTCCCATTGCCAAAGTTCACTCTTCAAACCGGCAGCCTGAGGTCTGATAACCAGTTAAAATGCTCAACACAATCACTGCCTTTTGGTGGAAAACAGAGGCTCCATTGTTTAGAGATACATTTTCAAGTCTAACTCTTCTAGAATTATGAAATTCAAAACAAGAGCTATTAGTTTCAGTCAGTATCAGAGTGAAGGGAATATTTTTTGTGTTGTAGTTTGGATTCCTTTCTTTTTTCCCCCCGCCCCAAAGAATAATTGGATTACTCTGATAATAGTCAGAAAAATAAATTGTCAGTAACTATGAGTACTTTATAAACTGAAAAACTGCTTCAAAGTCATAAAATTCCATGTATGGGATCCATCACATTTCTAGAATACCTTATAGCCTTTAAAATGAAAACATCTGATCCAAGACTCTAGGATTCCTAAAAACCAATGGCAAAAAATCCACCCCCCCCGCAAAAAAAACAAAAACAAGAAACACTGACCCAGCAGCTATTACAGATTAAAGAACACTTATAAAAGTGGTGGTGGGAAAATAGTCTCCGTTTGTACTAACAATATATCCTCTTATTTAGTATTAAATATGTATTTGTGGAGATTAAATGTTATGTTCATCTATTCATTCAATAAACATGTAAAGTGCCTGTCACAAGGCACTGTATCAGGGAGGCACTGTGGGCATACAAAAATAAATACAACATACCTTGTATCCTCAGCTGTCTACAATCTTGGGGAAAATATGAAATACACACAGATGTGGAAAAAAGTGTGATAGGTGTCCTATGGTATAAGAACACAGATATGGGAGATAACCATATTTAGACTGGATCAAGAAGGGCGGGAATGGGCTCTTCCTAGAGAGAGATGGATTGTGGGAAACACTGACCTCCTTACTGAGCAGGTGACTCTTATCCTGAGGGTAATGAGGATCCAGTGATGGTGTTGGTTACAAGAACAACTAACACCATGACCAAAGGTGTTCTTTAGGAAGGTTTTTCCCAGATCAAGACAGGAAGGGAGAGAGACTGGGTGGGAAGAACAGTTAGAAACTAGTCTACTCATCCAAATTAGAGGTTATTAAGGCCAAAATTAGGATGGTGACTATGGTAACCAAAGGAGAAAATGGAAGCTAGGTCTTTTCCATTTTGTTAGTTATTCCTGGTTTTACATTAAGAAAAACTCCATTTCATTATGCAATTTAGGGCAAAAGAAATCAGGTGGTATTTTCAGTTGAAATGATTCCTTATATTGCTAAGGTGATGTCTACAGAATAAAGCAGAAAAACTGTATCATCATTTTAATAAATGGAGAAAAAAATCATTTAATGACAAAATTTAAATCCATTCATGATAAGAACTCTCAGCAAACTAGGAGGAGAAGAAAACTTCCTCATTCTCATGAAGCATCTATGAAAAATTTACAGCTAAAACTATTCTTAGTGGTAAAAAGACTGCATGGTTATTCCCTAAGGTTAGGATCTCTTGCTGTTCTCACTGCTTTTATTCAACATGGAACTGGAGGTTCTGGCCAGTGAAATAAGCTGATTCTAAAACTAATGGGGAAAAATAAAGTAACTAAAATACCCAAAACAATTTGAAAAAAAGTTATAACAAAGTTGAAGGACTTACACTACCTGATTTCAAGACTTAATATAAAGTTACAGTAATCTGAAGTAAGGAATCAGCAAATAGACATAAAGATTAATGAAACAGAATAGATTCCAGAAATAGGCACACACAAAGAGTCAACTGATTTTTTATAAAGGTTCAACATGTAAAGAAAAATCTTTTCAGCAAACAGTGCTGGAACAACAGGTATCCACATATAAAAAAAAAACTAAACCTTTACCCCAAACCATAAACCAAATCAACTCAAGATGGGCCATAGACCTAAAGTAAGCGTTAAAAACATACAACTTTTAAAAGAAAACGTAAGAGAAAAAAAATGTAGTGAGCTTGGGGCTAAGGAAATGCAAGTTAAAACCACAGTGAGATATCACTACAGACTTAGCAGACTGGTTAAAATTTAAAAGACTCATACTACCAGGTGTTGATGATGCAGAACAAAGGTAACTCTTATACTGTTGGTGAAATTGTAAAATGGAACTACCATTTTGGAAAACAGCTTGGCAGTTTCCTGTAAGTTAAACACAGACCTACCATGTGATCAAGCCACTCCACTCCTAAGTGCCCAAGTGACAGTGGATGTCCCATAATGACTTGTACACACATGTTCACAGCACTTTTATATGCAGTAGTCTCAAGTGGAAACAACTTAAATGTCTATCAGCTAGGTCAATGGAAAAACAACCTGTGGTCTATCTATACAATGGAATACTACTCAACAATAAAGAGAAACTATTGATAGATACAACAACATGAATGAATCTCAAAATAATTATGCCAAGTGAAAGAAGCCAGAGCCTCTACTTAAAAAAAAAAAAAAAAAGACTACATGATTCCATTTATATAAAACTCTAGAACAGAAATCTAGTGACAAAAGCGGATCAGTGGTTGCTTGGAGTGGGTAGAGCCAGGAGAGGCCAAAGGGAGAATTACAAAGGGGCATGACAAAATTTAGGGGTGGCAGTGATAGAAATGTTCACTGTCTTCACTTCACTTCATAGGTGAATGTTCACTTCATAGGTGTATGCATATGTCAGAACTCTTCAAATTGTACATTTTAAATATGTGCAGTTTATTGTATGTCAATTATATCTCAATAAAACTGTAAAAAAATTTTTTTAAAGAAGGTGGTAAAGGGAGAAGTTAATCCATGAATCTGAAGAGAGGTAATTAAGGCCAAAATTAGGATGGTGACAATGCTAGTTAATAAAGGAGAAAATGGAAACCAGATCTTCCCCATTATGATGTTGGCTTGTTTTTATTGTTCATTACAAAGACTTCCAGTTCATAAGGCAGTTTAAGGCAAAAGAAGATAGGAGGTATTTTTAGTTGAAAAGACTCCTTATTTTGCCAAGATAATTTCTATAAAAAAGACGTCAGGGGGCTTCCCTGGTGGCTCAGTGGTTAAGAATCCACCTGCCAATGCAGGGGACACTGGTTCGAGCCCTGGTCCGGGAAGATTCCACATGCTGCGGAGCAACTAAGTCCATGCGCCACAACTACTGAGCCTGCGCTCCAGGGTCCTCGAGACACAACTACTGAAGCCCGCACACCTAGAGCCCGTGCTTCGCAACAGAAAGAAGCCACCTCAATGAGAAGCCCACGCACCGCAATGAAGAGTAGCCCCCGCTCGCCACAACTAGAGAAAGCCCGTGCGCGCAGCAACAAAGACCCAACGCAGCCAAAAAAAAAAAAAAGACATCAGCGCCTGAAGAGATCAGGGTGTGGTGACCGGACAGAAAGGCTGTTGCAGAGGATGCTGTGATTTTGCCCTGATCCCCACTCTCGGGTGAAGTGCTCACCCCTCCAGCTGCCTCGAGTGTTGGCTGTGGATGGCTCACAGCTGAGTCCCTCCCCAGTCACTGCCCTTGGCTAAAGGGAGCCACCTTGCCCAAGAAGCTACCCCCTCCTGACGGCCATCCCAGCTCCTGAGCTCCCTGTGGGATCAGTGCAAGTTTTCTTAAAAGGTGCTTATTCCCAAAGCACTACCCAATAAACTACCTGCACACAAATCTCCATCTGTTTCCCAGGGAGCCACACCTAAGACAGCAACCCAAAGTGGCATGAAAGGAAAAGCTGAAATATGGGCTAGGGCTTAAGATTGAAAGGAAGAATTTTTTTAAGTTGGTCAGAGAAAAGGAAGAGCATTCCAGAAAGCACCCTTTTCAACACAGAATCTGAACAATCCTTATTATAACTGACAGACAATAACAATGAAGCCCACAAAACGGAGCACACGTGTACTACAGTGACAGTGTCCTTCAACAGTTAGACATCCCTAGAGTAATAATGAGGATAACAACACTCTGCAGGTGGTGGGTCCATAAGCTGAGTCAGCAGAAATGTGGCACAGTAGGAGTCCTGGGGAGAAGACGGCTATTAGGAACTCGGCTGAACACCAGAAATAACAAAAGGGGCAAGGGAGAGAGAGAGAGAGAAGGCTTTGGCCCCCAAGAAGAATCCCCCATTAATATTAATGGCAATAAAGAGTTAAAAGTGCTGAATCCAAATTTCTGCTGTCTTGCAGGGAGGGGTGGGCAGAAAGAGGATGTCAAAATAGGGGAATAGGAAGAGCTCTGTTTGTTTTGTTTCCTGGGGCTTGGATCGGGGAGGGGGGCTTTCCTGAGGGCTCTGCCAGGAAGTCATCCTTTCTGCCTGAATAACTGGGAAGTGGATCAGTGGCCCGTCCACGTCACTGCACAGTCAGGGAAGGCGAGAGGCAGTCTGCCTAGGAAACGGCGCTCGCTGCCTGGGTGGGAGGACAACAGCCTGAGGACAGGCAAAGGAGCTGGGCAGGGGGGTACTTTGTGGTCACTCACCCAGCGAGCACCTGGGTTCTTGCCCTGCTCCAAAGCAGATTTTCCACTACCATGGCTGTTCTACGGTTCTTTTGTGAGTGTGACGGAATGCTGGTAACACTAGTCCTCAAAATCTTTTCAGATGGGCTATTTCTTCCATGTACTACCCAAAGGCAACTACAGGCCTTCAACTGCATGTCTGGTTGCATGCCTGTGAGGAGAGCCACATCTGTTTCCCCAGCAAAGCTTTCACACCCACTGCTGTTCTTGGGACCCCACTCTGTGCAGCACAGGCAGAAGCACAGGGCAGACACAAAGCCCTGGCTTTAAACCCTAGCTCTACCACTTAGTATACTGGGCAACCTTGGCACATTACTTACAACTGTAAAAGGGGGATAACAGCACCTTCCTGGAAAGAATTGGGAGACTCAAGGTGACATGTGCCCCCAATACATTGCTGGCTATTACAAGATGAGAAAAATGCTGACCACTCATTCCCCTGATTAGCTAAGCTCAATTCTAACACCTAACATATGTACCTCCATCCAACTGCCAGAGGGTTACAGTTCTTCACCTATATTACATGAACTCCTGTTAGTGATATCTTTACTGAGCTATAATTTATGTTCTTGGACTTTTCTTCTGAGGGTAGATTTTTAAATGTATTCCTCTCATACATTTCATAGGCTTTCTCCTTATGGCTTCGTATGCCAACCATGTGCTGCTGGCACTTTAAAAATCACCTAAATGTTGGCCCAGATCTCTCTGTATACCCCATGGCATCTACATTTTTGATACTGTCAGACGACTCAGATAAAACATATTCCAAACCAATCATCTCTACCTACCTCCAGTCCCCACAAATCTGTTCCTCTTCCCTTTCTTATACCCTTAGAGAAGCAATATAGAATAGATGTTAAAAAGTGTGGGCTCAGGAGCCAGGCAGCCTTACATAGGTTCAAATCCTGGCTCTTATCACTTCCAGGTAATAGAATCTTGGGGAAATTATTTAACCTCCCTTTGCCTCAGTTTCTTCAATTGTAAACTGGAGAAATAACAGTACACATAGGATGTTATAAGAATTAACAGGCTAGGGCTTCCCCGGTGGCGCAGTGGTTGAGAGTCCGCCTGCCAATGCAAGGGACACGGGTTCGATCCCTGGCCCGGGAAGATCCCACATGCCGCGGAGCAACTGGGCTCGTGTGCCACAACTGCTGAGCCTATGCTCTGGAGCCCGTGAGCCACAACTACTGAGCCTGTGTGCCGCAGCTGCTGGGGCCCACGCGCCTAGAGCCCGTGTTCCACAATGAGAGAGGCCACTGCAGTGAGAGGCCCGCACACCGCAGTGAGGAGTGGCCCCCGCTCACCGCAGCTAGAGAGGGCCAGCATGCAGCAATGAAGACCCAACACAGCCAAAAATAAATAAATAAATAAATTAAAAAAAAAAAGAATTAACAGGCTAATACATGTACACACTCAGGTGCCTGGCACACAGCTCACAGCTCAATGAATGCTAATTATTATTACTCTTATCTCACTCTGTGGAACATAATAAAAGAAAGACTTTTCTTTGATGGTAGAGACCAGGCATTTCTTATTCACCTTTGTATGATTAGTTCCTGGCACTGTACCTTGCATGTATTAAATGCTTGATTCATTTTTTTTTTAACTGAGAAGAAAAATGTCTGCAGCTTACTGTAAAATTACAATGAGACTGTCAATTATTTTGTTGAATGAACAACCATATGTACAGAAGCAAGTTTTCAGGAAAAAAATTGTTTCTCCTGGTACACTGGCATGCTTCCTTCCACCAGACAATGAGTGATGACCAGCTCACTGTGCTTCCTTTCTGAAACCTTCAAGAAAGACAGAGTTAAATCTGGGACTCATTTGTAGTAACTAGATTTAGTCTACATTTCCTGGTACCTATAATCTCCCAGTTACTTTGCAGGGCTCCTCTTCTTTTTCTTATTTTAATGCCTTTATTGGAAGGTGGCTAAAATAATTTTTGGATGTATCCATTCATTTAAAAAGATCTGTCTGGGGCTTCCCCGGTGGCGCAGTGGTTGAGAGTCTGCCTGCCGAGGCAGGGAACGCGGGTTCGTGCCCCAGTCCGGGAAGATCGCACAGGCCGTGGAGCGGCTGGACCCGTGAGCCATGGCCGCTGCGCCTGTGCGTCCGGAGCCTGTGCTCCACAACGGGAGAGGCCACAACAGTGAGAGGCCCGCCTATCATAAAAAAAAAAAAAAAATCTGTCTGTCCATCTATCTAATGAGCACTTTTATATGTCAGGCATTGTGCTAAGAACAGTAACAAATGGATGAAAATGGAAAGAGTGCATGCTGGGAGGTGGCATCAGGAGAAGGAACAGATGGAAGGCAGTGTGGAGCAGTGCAGAGGACGGGAGGAAGGATAGGCTTAGAGAAGAAAAAAGCACAAGCAAAGAGTACTACTAACGCTCAGTGGCAAGCTTCAGTGATGGTAATAATGGTTCATTAAGATATTTGCTGAGGCAGCTAGGGAGTAAAACTATGACACTCATTACAAAGTGGGAAAAACTACTCTGAAGACCCAGCCCAGCTGAGCCAACCAGCAAAATCACCATGGCCCGACTAGGACTGAAAAAGAACAACAGCATCTGGTCAGAAATCTGAAGCAATGAACAAGAAAAAGAACGTCACGTTACATAAAAACTTCAGTTGACCCTTGAACAACACTGGTTTGAACTGCGAGGGTCCACACCTATACACAGATTTTTTTTTTTTCCAATAGTAAATACTACAGTAGTGCACAATCCACAGTTGGTTGAATCTACAGTTATGGAGGAACCACGGATACTATATACGTGGATTTTTGATTGCACAGAGGGTCAGTGCCCCTAACCCCCCTGTCCCCATTGTTCAAGGGTTAACTGCATTACTAAATATTCCAAATAATTTGAAATTGCTTACAATAAAAGGCAATTAAAGTTTTAATTCACAGTTATATACTTTATTTACATGTGTATGTCATGAGGTTGTTTGGAAAGTCTACATATAAGTCATACTGTATATAGCTATTCTCAAGTATGTCCTTCCTATTTAATTAAAGAACTACAATAGGTGAGGTTTTTTCTTGTTGTTGTTATAGTGTAAATGACAGTCTTGAGGTCTGCTAGAATTCTCTGGTCATTATACTGATGCCCATAAAAAATCTTTTCAACAAGGCTACCTTCAATACTTTCTTACTTGAGTGCAAGTAAAGGGAGTTGAGAAGGGGAAAGATTTGCAGAATTGATGGAATGGGTTATAAATGCACAGAATTGCAGATTCTTTATTCAAAGGAGTTCCCACGGGGTTGCTATTAACATGCACTTACTCTTATTTTACAGAGAATTCTAATACACTCAGATCTGATTTACAAACCTGTAATGGAGGCAATAAGTTAACTGTGGAAAAAGTCAAGAAGTGCCAACATAGAAAGATAACATAATAATACATTTCCTAAGAAAAGCAGACCGAAAAGCTCAGAAATCACAGCCAGGTGGAGTCATTCCGTTCAGCAGAATCTAGACTCACTGGCATCACGACACTAGAGAATAGTGTTAAATTGTTTTCAGCAAAACAAGATATTAGGCAAGAAAATGGCTAATATGCTAGAAAGGGCTTTCCACTCAAAGGGGTCAACTCTTGGGACTTCCCTGGTGGTCCAGTGGTTAAGACTCTGTGCTCCCAACACAGGGGGCCCGGGTTTGATCCCTGGTCAGGCAACTAGATCCCTCGTGCGGCAACTAAAAGATCCTGCATGCCGCGACTAATAAATAAATAAATTCTGGCGCAGCCAAATAAATAAATAAATATTTTTAAAAAGGGGGGTTGTCAATTCTTTTTCTTTTTTTTCTTTTTTAACTGGTGTCTTGGGAAAAGGAGCATTAAATCCTTCACTATGAAAAAACTGGGCCATACTGAGGGTTTTGCATATAATGTTGACACATTTTACTGTTAAAGGCCAGATTTTGATGAAATCTAGATAAAATTCTGAAATAAAATCCCAATTATAATTTTAGAGAAAACCATGTGCTTCACCCTATGTATTTAGCTTATTAGTATTAACTACAGATCAGCACTGACATTTTTAAGTCACTAGTTGAGCTGACAGTCAAATCCAATGGACCTGCCTAATATTTTTTAACCCTATCATCCATATCTCCAGTTCAAAAAGAATAATTACTTCATTTTTTCGCATGTTGACAAGAGCTAACAGCCATTCCTTTTTTTATTCAAACAGGCGGACAAGGGATTATAGTTAATCTGGGCAGATGCACCAAACTGCCCAAGTGCAAACAGTAGGAGAAAATGTGTTTGAGGGGAAGAAAGCTGAATAATTTAATGTGTATTTATCACACCTGAACTAGACCTCAAATATCTTATTTAACACAATGAACTTATCATTTATAGACCAGCAACACTAAATGATACCAAAGCCTCACCATGCAGAAGCCATTAAGGTTCTTGACAGTCTCTATAGAACACATGGAAGAAACAATCACAGCCCCCATCTAGCAGAAAACTGCCCCAAGTCAGGTCACAGGAAAGTAGTACAATCATGGCAATGATAACAGTCTGGTCGCTTCCTTAGGCAGCCCCCATTCCCTGTAAGTCGACTGTGCGTAATTGGTAGGGGATGCCACATGCTGTCTAAAGCAGGTGCCCTTGTGAGCCTTTATGGTGACACTTCGAGGCATGTTGCCTCCAACTATGAAAATACTGGGACATGAGAACAGACAGAGGCATAAACAATTTCCCTAAACACTGTTTTTAAGCTGATACTGTAGTTAGTGGTCTGCAGACACAGAAGAATGCAATCAAGGACAATTAACCATTCAGTCACGCTACCAGAGACAGTGCTCCTTGTGGCCTATATTTTAAACAAAAAGCTGAGCTTCCAAGCACAATACCCAACCATCCTGCAAGTGAAGGAAGTATAAACACTGCTTCCTGTTTCCTGGCCGAACTCAATTCCAGACACTGACACATTGCTCACCCCCTTCCTCCCTGGACACATAACACTCTGTGGTCATAGCGCCTCTGCCCAGTTTTGTGAGTTTTTGTTTTTGTTTTTAAGTAGGGAAACTAGATAAGCAGCTGTCGAGAAGACAAGTTTGATAGACTATCAGGTTGGGCAACAGCAAAAAGAGGGTTGGAGAGGAGGATGGAAGGACAGTGTAAGTTCAGTAGGAAGACATGGGAGAAAGAAGAATGTTTCGCTCTCTAGAAGAAAAACTGATCAGGAGTAAAGAGAGCACACTCTTTGGACTTGAGAGTTGCAGGGACATGACAGATCTTTTAGTTCAATCTTGCCACTTTATAAAAAGGAAATAAGAGTGGAGAGCCATTCAGCTGCCTTCCCAGGGTCACAAGGTCAGGCAGTTAACATAATTAGGGCTCTTCTAACTATGAGCACCCTTGGGAGAAAAATGCTGTCTTAACAATGAATATTCTTCTCCTGAGAAACAACGTGTTTTTCACTTCACAGTTGCTGTGAAGTGTTTAACAGACCAGGTTTCCCTGTTCACTGGAGGAGACCAACCTTCATGGGAAGCCTGGGTCCCTCATTAATCAAGCATTCCAGGCAGAATGGGCATTTTAAACTCATTTCTAGCTCCCTTTCATGCCTTCTTTTTACGCCCTTTCTTCCAGGCCTTCCATTCAATATCTTTGTTCTGTATTTTATGGATCCATGCAAACTCCCTTTTTGCTCCTTTCTGGAACAAAAAATATATATATATTATAAATATTTTATAGAACACTTGCCCTTCCAAGGAACTTGGTGTGTTTCACAGGCATGTGTTCATCTATTCTCACTGGGGTTTGTAAAGGACGGAGTTCGAGTATTACTGTTCCTCTTTACATGGTCATATCAAGAGTCTGAGATCAGTCTTGGGATTGGCACGCTCAGACCTATTCCCTTAAAACATACAGGTGACCTTGAACAATGCAGGGCTCAGTGTCACCAACGCTCCACCTATGGCTTATAGTTGGCCCTCTGCGTCTGTCCTCCCTCCGTATCCACAGTTTTGCATCCATGGACCCTGTAGTATAAACTATTGGAAAAATCCACGTATAAGTGGGGCTGCACAGTTCAAATGCATGTTGTTCAAGGGTCAAGTGTAATTCCTCCTGAGTAATAATTGTTGGCATACTAATTGAAAACTCAGTTCTTGTTTATATACATATATTTTTAAAGTTTATCGTATTTTACTTAGATTAGATTGAGAAGTACCTTAGCAAACCTTGCATTTAAGGCACATTTTCACTCAAATTAAAGACATGTGAGGCTGAAAAGAAAATGAAATACACTTCTAAAGGATTTTCACAAACAGTATCAGAAGATGCCAATGTGTTTCGCTCCATTTCCATACTTTCACAAATAGCATAATAATTTATACCACCTTCCATCTGTTCGGCTGCACATGGCATCATTTTTATTTGGACAATACTACCTAGGGAGGAAAAAAAGTACAATAAAGAAAGTAACCAAGTATTCTTTTCTACTCCATTGCTCATGAAGATGGGCTTGGGACTGGATTTGAGAGTCTCTCTCAAGCTTCAGGACACAAGCAACCAAACAGTAAGAACACACTACGGCTCAGCAGTAACAGGTGACAGGTGAGCACAGACAGACACCCTTCCAAGCCTGGATGATTCCACCCCAAAGGAGGGTGGCATCTGCTCTTCCACACCTACAAGGGCTCTAAAGGGCCCTACATTATTTATGTTGTTTGAGAAGTGAAATGTGAACTGACTTAAATGTAAGCATTTAAATTTAGAAGCAGAGAAGGCACCAAGCCAGGCTTACACATATAAACACTTTATTAAAGGCCAGGCCTCCACGAGGCCCTGCAACTCCCACCTTTCATCTCCTTTAAGAAGACTGTCTTCTCAGGCCACGCAGCCAGCTTTTGGTCCTCCTGGTGCACTCACCTCCTTAGAGAGCTCCCAGCATCCCTTTCTGGAGACTATTATACTTCGCCCAGTCCACATGTGTGTCATGCTAATATGTAAAACACTCATCTTACTTTTTGGCTGACCTGGTAATCCAGGGCAGCCTGCTGCTGTGTGGCGAGATCATTGGAGATTCCAGGCTAACCGTGCCAAGGGGTGCATCTGGAACTAGTGTGCTGTTTCCACATGCTGTGAAGGGGGACTTAACATCGGGGGACACAGAGGCTGCCGATGTGGGTGAAAAAAAAAATAAAAAGAAATGCTATGGCTTTCCACTTTGTGCTCATTTTATTAGTTATTAATGAGGAAGAACAGTTTTAGGCAAGCTCCTGGCTGTTCCTATAGCATGCTACATCTCTCATTAAGAAGCTACAAATTCCTGTTTATTGTCCTCATGCTAAAGGCCCACAGAGAAATCAAAATGTCAGGATTTTCCTGTGTTGGTCTTAAGGGCGGTCAGTCTTTGAAGACGATATCAAACTATCCAAATTCAGCATTCCTGCTTTAATTAATCTACCATATGGGGCCCAGGTGTCATAGGTAACTTATATTTGAACTAAGTAATCCATAAAATAATAATAAACTTCTTTTGAGGTATGGATAATGCTAAAACTACCCACATCCAAAAAGAACATTCTTGATGGTGTCTGGATTTTCTTTATGTCAACTTCTATGGAAAATTGTATATAACAAATTGTATGTAACAATTTAGAAATTGTCACCAAGATAAGAGGACTTTTTAAGATCTGCCTCTCTTTTTTGGTTCTACATGATTCTGGGACGTTGTCATCAATATCACAGTTTTCCCACTATTAAAAAAAAGATCAACTAGAACTCTATTACAAGTAAATTATCCTTATATAGTAATTAACAATTAACATAAGTATGCTTTATAGTTTTAAAAAAGCACATCATATGCATAAAGCTAAGATTCTTGTCTGCTGTATCGAATCACAGAACTGCCTCCCTCTAAAAGTTATCAATCACTTGTATCATTATAATGTATTTGCTTTTGGATGTTTTTCTATATAAAGCAGAAAAAAAAGTTTAAAGAAAATTTACTCTTTAGCCTGGAATTCTTAGGTCTCCACAATCTGGTCCCAACTTAACTTTTGGCTCCAGGAGTCATTAACCGCCAACATGCAACACCCACTAAAGCCAATGCAAGACATCATGAGCCAAACATTGAGCACATTCTCACTCTTTACTGGTTGTCTTTTCCTTGCCTCCTCCACTTTGAATCCCTGGCTCCTAGAACATTGCTTGGCATAGAGCAGGCATTCAATCCATAACTGATGGATTATAAGAACCACATCTCTTATTCACATGAAGATACTTTTCCATTTGAAAGAGCATAAAGAAGGTGGAAAGATTTAAAATTACTAACTTGGATTTGAACCCTTAGGCAAGTTGCATCCTCTTAACTTTAGTTTCAACATCAGTATATGGGAATAATAATGGTTAATTCTATGTGTCAACTTGGCTGGTCCATGGTGCTCAAATATTTAGTCACATACTATTCTGAATGTTTGTGTGAAAGTGTTTTTCCGATGAGATTCACATTTATATCCATGGACTTTGAGTAAAGCAGATTACCCTCCATAGTGTGGGTGGGCTTCATCCAATTAGCTGAAGGCATTAACAGAACAAAGACTGACCTCCTCCAAGCAAGAAGGGATTCTGCCATCAGACATCCTTAGGACACAGACCTCAACTATTTCCTCAGCCTGACAGCATACCCCATCTGATTTTGTACTCTCCAAGCCTTCACAACCACATGAGCCATTTCTGTACAATCAATCAACCTGTCTGTCTGTCTCTCTCTCACACACACACACGCACATGCACACCCCGTTGGTTCTATTTCTCTGGAGAACCCTGACTAATACATCGACTTATCACTTCACAGAGTTGTTGTTCAGATTAAAATCAATATTGGATAGAACTGTATCAGTGAGGATGGTTTCAGCCCAATCCAAACTGGTTTTAAACAATAAAGAAATTAGTTATAAACCCATAGGTAGAGAAGAAACAAGTTCACTCAAGGCACAGTGGCTGAGTAATGGGATTCATGACCTTGGTTCCTTCTCCTTCTACATTCCACTGTCCTGAATCTGGTTCCTCTTGTGGATGTAAAGAGGTTCCTCTTATGCAGCAGCTCTAGGTGTCATATCACACACCACAGGCAATGGTGTGTCCACAAGCAATAAAGGATCATCTCTTTCAGTGTCTGAAGAAACTTTCCCAGGAGCACCTGAGCACACCTCCCTTCACCATCTCATTAGCCAAAACTGGGTCACATGACCAATTTTAAACCAACTGATCCCTGACAACTAGAAAAAAGCCATCACGAGTGAAAAAAATTGGGACTCTTCCAACAAAGGAAGAGAGAATGTTGACGGAGGAGGCAACCAGTCTGATCTAAAAGTAGCACATAAGTTTAAGATATCATGATTGTTATGGTATCATCTACTCTAAGACCCAGCTCAGGCTTCAACTCTTCCGGGTAACCTCACTACACAAGCCTGAGGAAGTTCACTCTCCTCGCCCCTTCTATTCATGTTTCTTATTTGCATTCACTGCACATTTTTGGGCAGTTTCTTTTTTAAATAATTTTTTAAAATTATACCAGTAATATATGTTCACAGAAGAAAATTCAGAAATATACAAATAAAAATCACTCCTAGTCTCATTGACAGAGAACCATTATTAATATTTCAGAATGTTTTCTTCCACTCTTTTTTCCTATTTAGGTGTGTTTATATGTAAGAGAAATGTCTTTTTTTTGGTATAACCGTTCCTGGTTTTCCCAATTGAAATTTAAACTTACTGAGGACTGTGATTCTCTGTGCTTCTTTCCATCCCCCATACAATTACAGGATCTTAAAAGACAGTTACTGATTCAGATTCTATAGATCATACAAAGGAAGTTTAAATAAGCTGTTCTTTTTCTTTGGGGGATTAAGAAGGAAGATTTAATACGACAACGTTCCAAAACTTGTCCACAAATTTTTCAGATGCTCTTTTTTCACCAAGACATGTAATAAACTTATTAAACTTTCTGGCAATAAGATTTCTAACAATAAAATATCTAGCAATAAGATATACTGTTTTCTATGAGTAAATGTTGTTTTTAGACCAGAAACTATTGGGTAATTTCCCTGATGTCTAGAAATTTCCTTTATACTTACAATTAAGCCACTTCTCCATTTAAGTATACGACAGCAAACAGCAAACTATGTAGGATAAATATAATTTTAGGAAGCATGATTCTCAAATTCACTTCATAAGAGATAAGATCACTAACACGTTTGTGTAAAGCAATGTTTCTATACACTTAAATCATATTTTCAAAGCACTGAAGTGGCTATTTGAAGGAAACATAGCATAAATATATATTATAGAAAATAATCTACTAATTTATCTGCTTTTTGGTCTCTGATGTTGTCAAAGGATTTTCTTAAATTGAGGCACAATTCTATGTGGCATAAGAACCATATGATAAATCTTCTATTGCTCAAACCCTCCATAGGATTGTATGGTCCTGTTTTCATTTAACAAGTATTTATTGATATTTACCGAATATCTACTATGGGCCAGGCCATGTGCCTGGCACTGGTGATTGAGTGGTGTGCCGAAACAAAGGCACATCCTGCTCTCGTGGTGCTCACAGGATGGTGGAGATCCAAGGACACTGCTGAAAGGGTTTACAGGAAATTTAAGTCTTTTTGTCCCAATAACAATCTCCAGTGACAAAGTATCTCATCTTACCATCTTCATTTTGCCTTTCTAGTCTCCATCTTCACTAGTTAAACAAGAGCAAGCAAACAAGTCTGAACTAAAACACAAGGAATTTAGATTAAAATAGTTACTGGGGAAAAGTGGAGGTGAAGTGGATAAGTTACAAATGCTTGGGTGTGTTGTAGGACCTCTTCGGGAAATGCATGAAAATATGTGGAACAAACTGAAAGCCCAGGAGGAGAGGGACGTGCAGTGGCTGAGATGACCTCTCAAGTTCCCTTTTACCCTTGTCAGTTAGCTTACTGCAGTTAGTATCTTCAAGGTATCCAAGTAATCTATCATCCTACAGATACTGATTGAAGACAGGGAGGGCTTTGTGCCCAGATCTCAGAATAATCACAGATTATAAAGCAACAAAGGGCAATAGAAGCTTACATTATAATGCATGGGAACAGACAAAAACATAACTTTTGTCACAAGGTGGGTCAAGAACTAGCAAAAAATGGAACAGTAACAAATTCTATGAGTTCAGAAGAAGGAAGGACTCCAGTGGGCCAATGCGTATTCCAACGACCTAAAGTGGCGGGAGAGCTACTGGGCCTCTTACGATGGGGTAGAATGGAGGCAGAAGAGAGATGGGGGAAGCCACTCCTAGTAGGTGGAATGGCCTTGGGAGGCCAACCCAATGGAACAGACTCAAAAGCAGCTGACAATATGGGAGCAGAGCTCAGTCAGGAGGTCTGTGTTGACTGACTCAGGAGTCACGGGCAGAAAGATGACAGCTGAAGCAGCACAATGGATGGACTCTCTGAGAGTTTACAAGCCTTGACAAGAACAGAACTTCAATGAAAGCAAAAATTAACTGAAAGAAGTAGAAAAAGTCTTCCCGTCTTTTCAGGTTAAAATTTCTACCCTCATGAGGGTTGTATCTTAGGGCAGAAAGACAATATTTCTAAGAGCTTTGGACACAACTTCTGTACCTTAAGCTTTACTTTTGCATAAAAAGGTTATTTAAAGTGACAGTTGGACTTCCCTGGTGGCACAGTGGTTAAGAATCCGCCTGCCAATGCAGGGGACACGGGTTCAAGCCGTGGTCCAGGAAGAGCCCACATACCGCAGAGCAACTAAGCCCGTGCGCCACAACTACTAAGCCTGCGCTCTAGAGCCCGTGAGCCACAACTACTGAGCCCGCGTGCCACAACTGCTGAAGCCCGCACACCTAGAGCCAGTGCTCTACAACAAGAGAAGCCACCGCAATGAGAAGCCTGTGCACCGCAACGAAGAGCGGCTCCCGCTCGCCGCAACTACAGAAAGCCTGCGCGCAGCAACTAACACCCAACACAGCCAAAAAAAAGTGACAGTGATGGTTTTTTCCTTGGGTGCCTTCCCACATATGCCAGAATTACTTATATTTACAGTATGTGGCTTGTCCTTTGTGTTAACATTGCTGTAACACCACTGATTTCCATTTTATCCTAGGTTAACACTAAGAACTTCCATGAATTACCACTGGTTCACTTAAAATGGCAAGACTGCCTCATCAAACCTGGTTACCAAAGTTTTATAAGCTCCATGAGTTTTCCCACATTAGATTCAAGCTCTAACTACTCAAGCTTTTTGTTCTAACTGGTTTACTTTTAGTGTACTTGTGCATCCTTTTTAACAAGGCATGGAAGAAAAAGATGGCTCTTTTCACAGAGTCCTTTATATATAGACCAAAAGTGTAGCAGAATGTTGTCTTTTTTTCTATCGGTTCTCAATAGCACTGACTAGATAGTATATTCTCAGTACTAGTTAACTAGCTTTTTGTTTCTGCATGCTTTTGATCCCAGTTAGGTATCTGATGTGGATCAGATGTGGATGTGGATATGTCTCCAATTTGCTGAATGGAAAACGGTTTCCTTTTCCCCACCCCTTTCCCTTCTCTAATACTTATAACGTAGGTACGTGTCAGTACCTGTATCATCCCTCTATTCTTGCATTTTTTTGGGTGCCAATGAATGAACCCCTCTTCCAAAATATGGTCTCCCAAAAAAAGCAAAATTATTGTCTACAAGTAAGCATGATTCTTTCTAGCAATAACATAGAAACATAGTTGGCTGCTAGGTGATTATCCACTTCTACCAGGCTCATGTCAGAATGGAGGGAAAAATGCAAAAGGACAAAGGGAAGTGAACAGGGGCCAAGAATGCAGGCTCTTTTCCCTTGCATACCCAAGAAATCACAGTATAAGTGAAATGTTAAACACCAATGGTAAAATCGAGTTGCTTGGGTCTTCTGCTGACTAGTATACTACTAACATTCAGTGCACTGGGTCCCTATGAGTATATTTCAAGGACTATGGAACACAATGCAAAAGAGTCATTAAAATAATTTTATATATTTGTTATTTTTTGTTATTATTATTTTTTTTTGCGGTACTTGGGCCTCTCACTGTTGTGGCCTCTCCCATTGCGGAGCGCAGGCTCCAGACGCGCAGGCTCAGCGGCCATGGCTCACGGGCCTAGCCGCTCCGCAGCATGTGGGACCTTCCCGGACCAGGACACGAACCCGTGTCCCCTGCATCAGCAGATGGACTCTCAACCACTGCACCACCAGGGAAGCCCTGTTATTTTTTATTAAAAGAATTCATGATAAGTATTTCTTGGTATGACCACCGTATGTACCAGCAAAAACTTGAAATTTCAATTTGCATAAGATATGAATATGAAAATATTCATATATGCATTACTTTATTCTTTGCATGGGCTTTTTACAAATCTAGAAAAAGTTTAAAGGAGCTAAAGACAAATCTCACAACTATATATGGTTAGAATAGAGTATGTGTCTGATTTGACATCGTCAACTCTTTTCAAACTCAGCATTTCTTAACATTTGCTAGTACAAGTCCCTGTGTCTTCACTTAAATCTCACATGGACAGGTAGATATTTACCCAAAGTCTTTGGACTGACAACATTCAAGGCATTCAGTGTGTGTGTGTGTGTGTGTGTGTGTGTGTGTGTGTCTGTGTGTGTGTGTGTGTCTGTGTGTGTGTTCTATACAATGTATACCCTAACCCCCAGTCAAGCTATACCTCCTGATCAGGGCCCTGTTTTCCAGCCCTCATTCATTTGCTTATGCTATTCCTTCTTCCTAGAACGTACTCTCCACGTGCACCTGTTAAAAATCTCATCCACCCTATTTAAGGCACAATTTAAATGTCTTCTACTCTGTAAACTATTGCTTGATCTTGAGCCCTCTCCAATATAGCATGCTCTTCATTTTTTCTGAACACTCAGAGCATTCTGGCCTTAATCATCTTGATAAGATCCACAGTGCCTGGCATCACGTCTTGTCTATTGAAGGCTCAATAATATCTGCTGAATAAATAAGTGAACAATTCTGGTGAGCCAAGTAGAAGCCTCTCAATTGATATGTCTTGTTCACAGCATTAACACAGCACTTTGTCCATATGCAGTAGTGACCATTCAATAAGTATTTGTTAAAGGAAGGAGAGATGACAGAAAAAATTTTAATTTATATTTTAACTGCAGAATGGAAATGTAATCGAACAGAAGAGTCAACAGTTAATTGCAGGAGAAAAAAAGAAAATGAAAGCAACTGGTTTCACCAACTGATCAATGGTACTTTGGCTATGACCTTCTTTTGCTCAAAAGGAAAGGCAGGGCTTCCATGGTGGCGCAGTGGTTAAGAATCCACCTGCCAATGAAGGGGACACGGGTTCGAGCCCTGGCCCAGGAAGATCCCACATGCCACGGAGCAACAAAGCCTGTATACCACAACTACTGAGCCTACACCCTAGAGCCTGCGAGCCACAACTACTGAGCCCGCACGCCTAGAGCCCATGCTCTGCAACAAGACACCACAATGAGAAGCCCATGCACCACAACGAAGAGCAGCCCCCACTCGCCGCAACTAGAGAAAGCCCGTGCTCAGCAACGAAGACCCAAGGCAGCCAAAAATAAATAAAATAAAATAAATAAATAAAAGAAAGAAAGAAAAAAAAAAAAGGAAAGCCATTTTTTTTTTTTTTTTTTTTTGCGGTACGCGGGCCTCTCACTGTTGTGGCCTCTCCCGTTGCGGAGCACAGGCTCCGGACGCGCAGGCTCAGTGGCCATGGCTCACGGGCCCAGCCGCTCCGCGGCATGTGGGATCTTCCCGGACCGGGGCACGAACCCGTGTCCCCTGCATCAGCAGGCGGACTCTCAACCACTGCGCCACCACAGAAGCCCGGAAAGCCATTTTAAAGATGTAGTAACCAAGGCCCAGAGTGGTTATGCGACAAGAAAAGCAGGGAAGGACCACTAGGCTCATTTCGAGTGTATTACTCTACTGTCCTCTATCACCTCTTGCCCATTACTGATGGATGTTTGAGTCTATCCAGGCACAGTGCAAATGTAAATCATCTGCCAAAAACTACAAAAATAAAGCTACCAACATTACCTCCATCATTCATGAAGAAACACACTGCACTAATTACAAGAGACTTCCTCTACATGACTGGGGGTTCTTTCTCACTTACAAACAAAAGGTGGGGGAGGGTGGAAATACACTGGCTGCATAAATGCAGTGGGATTAAGTGAGAATCATAAACCAGTCCATAAGCAACTGATTATCAGTAAGAAGCATGCAAGTATAAACAAAGAGCAAACATTCATATAGAGAACAAATTAGACATTTATGCAAAAACTGAGCTGGCTAGATTCATCTTCAAAGGTAAAAATAGCATTGCAGTAATACCTGAAAATGCTTGTCTATTAGTCTAGTGCCATATGTGGCTTTTTCATTGGCGATACTCTTGACACTTCTTGAACTTTTTCCTTCTTATCTCAATGACTATAAATCATCTTTTCCATTAATGCAATCCCAAACAATTCGCTCAGTCACTCCCAACAAAAGTAAGGTACTTTGATTTCTTTCTTCGGAGACACTAAAAAGTTGATGTAACCTATCTCCTCATATTAATCAGACTCTTGTCCTTCCAGCCCTGCCTGCATTCACAACTAAAAAGAGAGAAAAGTGACACCTAACATTTATAGAGCTCTGAACAGAAAGGGCAAAGGCCTAACAATTTGCATTTTGGGTGTTTTAAATTGCCTATGTCTTATCTCAACTTTGAGGAATGATTTTTCTCCTCAAGCACTTTAGATATTTAATATTTCATTCTGAGAAAGAAAAAAAATGATTTAAAAAAAAGAGGGGGGATTTCAGGGCTCCCCCTTGAATGTTAGGATTTTCTGTTATTTCTCCATGGAAATATAATGAAGCGATCGATAATTCTTATGGAAGTTCGTTACTAAATTGGTCTTTTTAGTTTTCTCTGGAAAGGCTTCCGATGCTATCAGAAATGAAGCAAATAAGTCCACCTGTTACACAGTGCCATAACTGTTGGAAATAGGTAATATTTTTATAACATATAGCATTCCTCATCAAGATATAGTTTTTTAAAAAAACTAATGGATTGCTAAGGTTTTCACTTAGCTAATATATTAGAATCACCTAAGGAGGGGAGGAGCAGGGAGGAAGGAAGCAAGAAACACTACAATGCCCAGACCCCACCCTAGACCAATTATAGCAGAATCCCTGGGAATGGAGCCCAGGTATTTTTAATTTTAGAAACCTTCCCAAGTGATCCTCATGTGCAACTAGGGATTAGATGATTAGGGGTATTGTCATGAAGGTCAGAGTGTTTAATTTTTAAATTTCATTTAGCAAAAACTTAAAGAGCACTGACAAACAATCGAACTCATTTGATTCTATTACAACTTTATAAGGTAGATACTAATTTCAGTCACATTTGACAGATGAGGAAACTGAAGCAGATATTTAGGTGATTCACCAAAGGTCCCAGAGACAAGGAACGTTAGAACCAGGATTTGCATCCATGCCATATGGCTCCCAACCCCAGGCTCTTAACTGCTGTGCTGGCCTGATTCTCCCAGAGATAATTTACCTACAATAACACCTGAGGCATTCAGTTCAATGAGTTTTGACAACTGTATACACCCATGTAACTACCACCCAAAACAAGATTTCAAACACTTTCATGGTTCTGAGAGTCATCCATGTTGTTGGTTGTCTGAATAGTTCTTTGTCTGTCTCAGCAGGTCAAGGTAGTATGAATACACCAAAATTTGTTTATCCGGTCACCTGGTTCATGAACATTTTATATTCACTGTTTCCATTTCTTGGCTATTATGAGTAAGGCTGCTATGAATATTCTTGATCAAGCCTTTCTGAGGATCTATGTTTTCTCGTGGTTAAATGCATAGGAATGAAACTGCTGAATCACATGGTAGATATACATTTAACTTTATAAGAAACTGTTAAACTATTTTCCAAAGTGGTTGTACCATTTTACACTCCCATAAGCAATGTGTACCCTAGAGTGCCCTTTTTTTTTTTTTAAAGGTCTACATTTTTATTATTTATTTATTTAATAAATTTATTTCTTTATTTTTGGCTGCGTTGGGTCTTCATTGCTGCGCACGGGCTTTCTCTAGTTGCGGTAAGCGGGGGCTACTCTGTTGCGGTGCACGGGCTTCTCATTGTGGTGGCGTCTCTTGTTGTGGAGCACAGGTTCTAGGCGCGCAGGCTCAGTAGTTGTGGCGCACGGGCTTAGTTGCTCTGCGGCATGTGGGATCTTCCCGGACCAGGGCTCGAACCTGTGTCCCCTGCATTGGCAGGCGGATTCTTAACCACTGCGCCACCAGGGAAGTCCCTACAGTGCCTTTTAGGAAGAACATGCTGCAATTTTCATAGTGCAGTCATCCAGAAGAAGGGGAAGTTTGGAATTTGACAATGATTCACTATTTGACCAAAAAAAAAAAAAGGATAAATAGAACCTAAACACCACCACAGGTATTTGTCCTGTAGCAGCATGTTTACAGGTGGGCACTTGAAAACATTGGTTCTGTCAGACATCAAGGGAGACAAAAGGGGGAAAAGCCCACTATAAATACAGCGCACTCCTCCCTGAAAGATTCACAATGAATCCCAGAATATTAAATGCCCACTGGCTCTGAGAAGTCCAGCAATAAAGAAACAGTAAGGAAATCAGTCAACTGAGTAGTCATGTTAAACCCAGTTGATCAAGGGTCCCCCAGTTCTCTAAGAAATACAGGCAGATTACGGTGTTCCCAACATTCTAGTGTTTGGGAGACACAGTTAAGAGCAATTACCTCTGTCTGAAAACGCTGGGTCTGAGTCCATGGAGGAGATAATATTTTATACAGGTCTTGCTAGACAGTAAGGTTTTAGACTTGTAGAAATGGAGAGAGCAGAAAGGCTCTCATTCTGGACTCAGGATAGAATGTAAACTAAAGAACAAATGAGAAGTGTGAAGGGCATAAATGAAAATTCTGCCAAGAGGACTGGGTCACTCTGGTTGAATTAGGATATAGTGGGGTCAGACATGAGGGAATCTATAGTTTCCCACGAAAACACGAGGATGCTATCTCTACGCACTGGCTGGCCGCCTGCTGGTTGGCAACAGTATAAGGGTAACAATCAGTCTGTCAACAAATATTTACCAAGTACCTAATCTGGGCCATCCAGGGACCGCACTCAGCATCAGGGTACAGTGATAATCTGCCAGACACAGCGTCTGCTCTCATGGACCCTGCAGTATAGTAGGGGTGTGCAGCTGCTTACAAAGACCAAGTTCTAGAACTCTAGAATAGGAATGGATGACTATCCAAAGTCCCCTGAGCTTTAAGAGCAGAATCCATTCAATTCAAGAATTTCTGAAGAAAACAGTAACAGATATAAAAATGAAATATGTATATATTTCATCATTGATCCCTCATTACTATGTATTTGGGGCAGAGAGAGTAGGGTGTTGAGATGATGAGTTTGAGGTACTGGAAAAAATATCCAGGTAGAGATGGTTGGGAAATAGCATAAACTTTTAGATGAGAGGTTTGGGCTCATTAATATGCAGTATGACAAATGGAATAATTTCAATACTGACAACTCTTTATTTAAATCATAAGAAAACCATGAGGATGTTAGACTCTGTAAATACAAAGAGACTTAAGCCTTACCCACAAAGAAGGCAGAGCTCAGTCTCAGGAGGTAGACAAAGTGGTCCAAATCCCAGCTGGACCACTTGCAACCTGGGTGACCTTGACCAAAGAACTTAACCTCTCTCTGAGCCTCACTCTCCTCGTGTGTAAAACTGGGATGATAACTCTATTCACATCCCCCTCCCAAAGATGGTATGAAGGCTGAATGACATCGAATGGCACAGTGCCCAACACCTGGCACCAGCTCAGCAACTCTTAGCTATCATTATTATTTTTATCAAAAAAAATCCGAGCTTCCCTGGTGGCGCAGTGGTTGAGAATCTGCCTGCCAATGCAGGGGACACGGGTTCGAGTCCTGGTCTGGGAAGATTACACATGCCCCGGAGCAATTAAGCCCGTGCGCCACAACTACTGAGCCTGTGCGTCTGGAGCCTTTGCTCCGCAACAAGAGAGGCCGTGACAGTGAGAGGCCCGCGCACCACGATGAAGAGTGGTCCCGGCTCGCCACAACTAGAGAAAGCCCTCGCACAGAAACAAAGACCCAACACAGCCAAAAAAAAAAAATCCACATTAGCTTGCTGTTAAGAGATTAAATTAGAAGGATTTTTGAATATCAAAAAAGTCTACATAATTGATGGTGTGAAGAAGAGAGAATTATAGTCCTTAAACCACTGGTACAATAACAAAGGACTGTAAATATACATTATCCAATAATTTTTAGAACATGAAATAAAATTGGATTTAGAGGAGAAAGAGAAATCCCCTTGAAACTTAGGCCAAGTTGTGGTCCTCTTTGGTTCAAATTGATTTTTTACTTGCCACAAGGGGCCATCTTACTAGTGCATCCAGTGCTTCATACAAAAATTATTTTTACTCCTTTCCTTCCCCCTTAACTTTCCTCCATTCCCTTTTCTTCCTTGCTGGGATTTTTCTGCTTTGGATACTAACATGCTGGTGACTGTGAAAATTCAGTAACATAAATTCTCAGTAAATGTTAGCACTTTGCTCAGTTTTTCTCTGCTGTAACACCTCCTAGAAAATTTGAATTCTAGGATGCTGAGAGTGACATAATGATGTCACTTATACATTTTAATTTCCGCACTGCAGGGATATCCTAATTGGCATAATTTTAATAATGAAGTTTTTTAACGTATGCAAATATTCGCAATTTTTCTTCCTCTAATTTAACTTAAAACTCATCAAAATTAAGATGCTTTACATCTCACTTATTTTTCCAAATGACCATGAAATAAAAACATAAAGGCCTAGCATTCAGCTGCCTTGGTGAGAGACTGAGTCATTGATACTGGAAGCTAACAGTTCATAATAAAGAAAGAATGATGTCAACAATAGATTCACCTTGAATATGAATGCTGGTATGCTATGCATCGAAAGCAGCCTATTTTTGATTCTAGGCTAGAGACGGTGGGCCACTTATCCTGTAAGGGCTTCTGCTGCTAATCAAGATCCAGGCAAAAAATTACACCTACTTTAAATCATCTGTTCTTGTAAGCATTATGGACACACAGGATAACATCAAGCATGGTGACAGTCACCCCTCCTGTACCATGTCAAAATGATACTACTTAAAAGCTATAAATAGCCTTCAACCATATGGCATGGCTTGGCTTAGGTTCTTAACTCATTTTTTTAAACAAAAGTTTTAAAATAATTCATTCCTTACTTCAATCATTCATTTATCAAATGTTTATCATCCCAGTACTATACTGGAAAGGCAGTGCCTAAACGTGAGAGGTCTCTTAAAGACATTTGTACATTTTATAAGCTGGTTCTCAAGGACCAAACCACAAGGCAACCAAATGACCCTCAAGAGGACGATCCCTCTGGAATTTCCCCAAACTGCTCCCTCCTCGATCCTTGATAAGAGGTGGTACCATCCAAAAGAATAAAGTCAAGGAAACCCCTAGTCATTTAAGAAGTAAAGGTCCTTAAGGTAGGAATTTGCTCGGTCCTGTAATCTGTGGTTATCAGAATGATGGCAAATATTCCTTTTGAAAATCATACAATAAATCAGATATTGCTTCTCCAAAAAAACTGTTCATGTTACACCTAGAGGATCTATTGAAGTATGGAATCAGGGAATACAGTATAATCATGAAAAGTTATATAGAATCTATTTGTGATCTGCTTAACTCTTGATCAAATGCAGCATAAGGTTGGGGTGGGCAGTGCCTTATAGATGCCCAGCTCATCTATAACACAGACCAAAAGAAAGATGGCACCCACTTTCTCCGAGGCTGAAGTGGAACAATCTAATAAACTGAAGATCCTCAGAAGTAACATTAACATGGTAACGAAAATCTCAGGACGAAGGAGCTCATACTTTTATAGAGCTCACACCTTTTTTTTTTTTTGCAACATATCAAAATTGTATAAATGTTTGAGTGTTCAAGTTAACAATTAGTTCAGTGCCTTAAGAGTCAGTGGTAAAGGGGCTTCCCTGGTGGGGCAGTGGTTAAGAATCTGCCTGCCAATGCAGGGGACACGGGTTCGAGCCCTGGTCCGGGAAGATCCCACATGCCACGGAGCAACTAAGCCTGTGCGCCACAACTACTGAGCCTGCACTCTAGAGCCCACGAGCCACAACTGCTGAGCCCATGTGCTACATCAACTGAAGCCTTCACGCCTAGAGCCCGTGCTCCACAACAAGAGAAGCCACCACAATGAGAAGCCCGCGCACCTCAAAGAAGAGTAGACCCTGTAGAGAAAGCCCGCGTGCAGCAATGAGGACCCAACACAACCAAAAATACATAAATAAAATAAATAAGTTTTTTTAAAAAAGAGTCAATGGTATATAGACTGTAGCCTTTTCTTAAGTGACTTCCTCCTGAAAGGAACAAAATTTTGACAGCCATCTTGTATACTTCTTGTATAAAACTAAGAAACTCAAAGGAGACTATTATCAAAGTCTTACTTAGTCTAACAAGGGAGGAAATTATCTTGATTATATTGTGCAATGAAGGAATTTAAAAAATCAGGATTCGGAGGTAGATAATTTTGATTAGAGAGACAGAATGAGGCTAGCTATTAAATACCATCTTAATTATGTACCCAAGAAGCTATAATCTCAAATTTTCTTTTCTTTATATAAAATCATGTGAAATTTTTTTGCTATGACTGGATAAAAATATTAAGAGAGAACTATTTTCTTACCCTAATCATCCCTTACATAAAAAAGTACAAAATTATTGATAAAATACAAAAGTATGAACAAAATATTTAGAAGCGTTTATAAAATGATGTTATAAGCATGTAAGAATATATAGTAACATGAATACGTTCTATATCTATAAATATATATCTACCTACCTATTTATCTATATTATATATAAAGAGACAAAAAGTATGTTACCAAAAAATGGCACAGTTCGATCCCATTTTAGGAAAATGATACATATAGGCACAGATGAAAGACTGATAGGGTATTAGAAAATATAAAGTGTTTACCTCTGAGTGACAGAATTAGCATTTCAGTTTATGGATTGGTCAATGTATGATTTCAGACTTAAGTAGGTGAGTCTTCAAGAAGGGTAGTAGGAAACACAATGCAGATAGATGTCCTAGAGCAGATGCCATAAAATGTTCTACCATTACCCAGTTACCCTGTGGGTTACCCTAGTTGATCTGCTTTCTAAACAGCAACTCACTGAAGTCTGTTTAGTCCCACAGCCCAGGCCAAAGGTTAACCTCAATGACGTCAATGAGAGGAGTAGACACAGACAGAGGAAGTTCTCGATGATCAAGTAAGTCTTCAGTGAAGTATTGATCAAGTGGCTAGTCTTAGGGTGCATGCCCCCTTTTAGTCATCAAACAGATCTACTCCTATGGTTGACTACAAGCAAATTCATCAAGCATTGACTGAGTCCCTACCAAGCTCTATACTGGGGCTGAGTATAGAAAAGAAATGATGGTATTTCTTCCCTCTGAGAGCTTGCAGTCCACTGGAGAGACAAGCAAACAGAGCCCACCGTGCAACGCATGCCCAGAGTATTACAGGAGCACAGAGGAGTAGCACCTGACCTAACCTGGGGCAACTGCTAACAGTCTGGTGTTGCTGGAAGGTGAAGGATAACTTGAGAAGTGGTGATAGCTGATCCTGGAAAAGTAGGTTAGGATAGGATCCTGGAGGCCTAGTTTACCCTGATAAAGAATTAAGACTTTAATTGTGTAGATAATGGAGAGTATTTGAAAGATTTTCCTGGTGAAGTAACATGCTATGCAAAGAGAAACTTCATTCACTTCCACAAATCTTTAATGCAAAAATACTTTGTAACCTGTAAATGTTATTGAAATACTTACTGTTTACTACTATCCTCCATTATACCCAGGCATTTGCTCAGGAATGACGAACAAAATATTCTCAGCTGAGTTAAAATTCGTCCACAAATTCCTTACTCTAAATTAGATTAGGGACTTCCCTGGTGGTCCAGTGGGTAAGACTTCGTGCTCCCAATGCAGGGGGGCCCAAGTTCAATCCCTGGTCAGGGAACTCTATCTCGCATGCATGCCGCAACTGAGTCCACATGCCGCAACTAAGAAGTCCGCATGCCACAATTAAAAAGAAGATCTCATGTGCTGCAACAAACATCCCGCGTGCTGCAACTAAGACCCAGCACAGCCTAAATAAATAAATATTTTTAAAAAGTAGCACACCTCATTTCTCAAAAATTAAAATAAATAAATAAGATTAGAAATCAAATTTCTTAGTGGATAAACAACAAGGCCCTACTGTATAGCACAGGGAACTATATTCAATATCCTGTGATAAACCATAAGGGAAAAGAATATGAAAAAGAATGCATATATATGTATAACTGAGTCACTTTGCTGTACAGCAGTAATTAACACAACAGTGTAATTCAACTATACTTCAAAAAAATAAATTTAAAAAAGAAATCAAGTTTCTTAGATTAGAAATAATCAATTCTTTACTTCATGTACAGTACACAGTGAATGAAAAGTTGCGACTGCTAAGGAAGTCTAAAACAGAACTAGGATACTCCCAAGCAAGTAAGAAAGAGTCTATCATAGCCGAAAATGTATTTCTCTTAGAAAGGCCTACAAAAGTCAATTCAGATATTGAGCATGGCTTCCTCCTCCCTTCACTGATTCACTCAGTAAATGTTCATTAAATGCTTTCTATGCACCAGGCACTGGGCCAGACCCTCAAGATACAATGGAGTACAAGACAGAGTCTTACGGGCCTCGTAGAGTTCACATTCCAGGGAAAGAGAAAGATATTAATAGCTATGCAAATATATAAATATATACTGTATAACTGCTATGAAGGCAAAGCAAGAAATTATATTCTTTAAGAACATGTAACAAGGAAACCTAAGCTTGTTGTAGCAGAGCAGGTGTGTGTGCGCGCGCGCGCGCGCGCGCACGCGTGTGTGTGTGTGTGCGTGCGCATGCTGGGGTGGAGGGGTAGTACATATGGCTTCCTTAAAGAAGTATTATTTGAGGTAAAATCTGAAGGATGACATTACGGGGGGTGAGGGGCAGTATTCCAGGAACAGCCTGTGCAAAGGCCCAGGAAGGGAAAGGAACAGGGGCCTTCAAGGAACTAAAAGATACCCATGGGGCTGGGGGCGTGGGGTGGAGTGAGACAGCTAGAGATGGGACTAGAGAGGGGCCTGAGCAGGGCCCTGCTCATCCATGCCCTTTGGTCATATTATAGATTTATCCTAAAAGCAATAATCATTAAAAAAAAAAAAAAAGACTTTGAAGGGTTTTGAGCTTGGGGGTTCAAAGTAAGCTGGTTGCAGAGTGGACGGTAGATTGGAGGAGGACCAGAACCAATGCACTGAGGAGGCTATGGCAGCACTCCAGGTGAAAACCGATTGTAGCCAGGACTGGGGTGGCTGTGACAGAGACGGAGAGAACGGAACAGATTCCAGAGACATTTCAGAGGTAAAGCTGACAGGCTGTGGAGACGGAGTGATAATGGTGATAAGCCAGAGGGAGGTATCAAAGGTGACTCCCCATTTCTGGCTTGTCCAACCAGAGAGATAATCTACCACTCAATGAGACAGGGGAGAGGTCCAAGAGTGGGATAACACAGCATCCATGATTTATTGGAGGCACTTCTGAGACATCAGCAGATGACACATCAAGTAGATAGCTACCTATGTAATAAATATTTATTCTCCATATGAAAAGTCTTTGTATTTTCACCCCAGCGCTGCTTCTCTCCACAGTGTCTTTCCCATTCCAGTTAATGGACCTACATTCTCTGTTATTCACTCTCAAATCAAGGTACCGTCCTTAATAACTCTTCCTCACACCTCCAACCAGCCATCAACAAGCCTCACCCAGGCTTAATTTCAAAATATGTCCTAAATACAACTTCTCACCATCTTCCCCACCAACACTCTGGTCAACGAACCATCTCTTAACTTCTGCATGCCTCCAACTCATCTCTATGCCTCTGTTCTCATCACCCCCTAGAGTCTATCCACACAGAAGCCAAGGGGATCTTTTAAAAGCATCAATCAAATCATGTTTGTCCCCTCCCATGTCTTCCCGTAACTCTTAGAATAAAGTCTAAAGTACTGTGCTTACCTGTGTTTCCAGGCCCGAGGAGTCATGCCCCTACCTTCCTTCCAGACCTCATCTCCTCTGGCTCCCTTCTCTCTCATCAAAACCTCTCCCTTGCTGCTCCTCGGACACTTCAAGAAAGTCTCTGCCTCTGAAACGTTGCCTTGGAATGTTCCATCACAGTTTTGCATTGGTTGTTCCTTCACTTCCTTCAGGTTTCTGCTCAAAAATTACCCTCTCAGAGGCTCAGTCTCATTACTTACTAAGGAAATACCAATGAAGACCACAATGGAACATTATCTTATACCCACAGACTGCCAAAAAATTAAGATGTCTCAGAAAGCCAAGTGGATCAACTCTTAATCACTTCTGGGTGGGAAGGTAAATTGGCACCACCCCTTTGGAAAACAATTTGATTTTATCATGTGAAGTTGGAACGTTGACCCAGCGATTCCAGTCCAGGAATGTCAAGGAGAAACTCCCATACCTGTGCATTAAGAGGCAGACACAAGAATGTTTAGCAGCACTGTGCAAAGAGAAAAAGGCTGGAAACAACCCAAATATCCATCCACAGGGCAATGAATCAATTGGTTTTGCACATTAACCCACCAACCGTAACTCAGCTGTTAAAATGAATCAACTGCAGCTACATGCAACAGTGTGGAACAATGATGCTATTTTTATAAGGCAAAAGGAACAAGCAAAATCAAACAATATGGTACTAAATGCATATAACCATAAGTGATAAGCATTATTTTTTTTAAAGACAAGAGAAAAATTAACAAAAAATTTAAGAAGTGGTCACTTCAAAAGACAGGCAGGTAGACGGGTTAGGACAGAGCACAGGAAGATGAAACAGAACTGGTAACGCTTACTTCTTAGATTAGGCGGTAGGGTCACAGGTGTTACACTGCTATGCTTCATAACTTACAAACATGTTAGCATGTATATATTAAATGTTAGGCAATATAAATTAAAATACAAAGTAATGGCTGAACCATAATGAGGGGAAAAGTTACTGTTTTAGGTAACTTTTTAGTTTGTTTTCCCTGACTATGTAAATTGGCTACTGCACCTCTTCTCTGGATTTTATTTTCCTTTATAGCACACATCGCTCCCAAAGGTATACATGTGTATATACATACATACCACGCACATTCATTTTCTTGTTTAAGTCTCTCCCACTAGAATGTAAGCTCCATAACTGTGGAGTCTTAGACTTCTTGTCCATCACAAAATCACCAAGGCCTAGAAGAGTACTTGGCATACACTATAAATATTTAAGAAATACATGGATAAATGGATGAAAGAATGGCCGAGATAGCACTAGCAGAGCAATAGGGCATAAAACATTTAGTGTGTGCACTCTGCAGTCAGACACCTCTGGGCTAAAATCCAGGCTCTAGTCAATCTTAGCTGAGTGACCTTGAGTGAGTTACTGAGCTTCGTTGGGTCTCAGTATCCTTACCTATAAAACCTGTAAATGGGAGTGGTTCTGATAACTAAAGCAAAAATTTAGCACTTTGTCCAGCAGAAAATTATTATTATTATGCAGTCACAACGTAATTTCCCCATAAAAGATGTCCATCTTGGTGGCTGCAGGCAATTTGAATTCTTTAGGCAGTTCTTTTATGACCAATTTCCTCCACACTCAATTTTATACCGTGGACCAATCTGGAATCCTCTAGTTATTTCTGAGTTTGTTCAAACTAAAGAGATGTGCTAGGGAAACCTTGTAACCACCAAACCTCCAGTGAGGATGGCACAATATAATCTTGCATCTGCCCTAGCCACCAGCTCAGATCAGCCAGGTGTGGAGAAGAAAAATAGCACCTGCGGTTTATTGAGGGCTTTCTCTGTGCTAAACAACTCAGATACATCATCTGGCTCATTCTCCACAACTAGCTTGGGAAGTTGGTATGTACAAGAATTCCACAAAGCGGGCATATTGGAAACTGTTTTCCACTTTGGGCTTGAGCAGATTCTGGAGTGGACAATATTCAAATAGTAACTCACCGTTCTTGTACTATCAGCTGTAATACATCCTTTTCAAACCAAACCAAACCAAAACACAAAAAGCAAAATCTGCTTTCACATCCTAAATGATGTCTCATTTTATAGCAGTAAACCCAGGGCTTCCACTGCTGTGAAACCCACATAAAAATTACTATCAACACCGCTCCCTCCAAAGGACCAAATTCTACAGGGCTGTTGGCTCACAGCACACACACGATAAAGATGAACCTTTCAGTGAACTCCCACGTTTTCCATGTGGGTTACAGCCAAGGACCAGGGCTTCCTTCCCTTTGGAGCAACCATACCCTTGTGGAGAGCTCTAGGTCCTTCTGGGAGATCTGCTCCAGCTCTGTTCAGGCTAGAGATCTAGAGCACACTCCAAGGGTTCCAATGGCCTGGGAGAACTGCAGATTAATAATAATAATGACTCATAACAATAACAACCCTTTATCCAGTGCTTACTATGGATCAGGCAGTATTTATCCGAAGAGTTTTACATATATTTGTTCATTTAATCTACTTAACTACTCCATGGCTTAGGTATAAAGCTTGTAATCTGACTAAATCCCTATAAGTGAGACCAGAAAATGACCTGACCTTGCCGAGCAAGGTGAGACCCAGAGCAGAAATCCCAAATGGTCTCCAGTAGTAAGAGACAGCAGTTCCCAGTGGCTTGACCTCCTGGTTTTGATCAAGGGAGGGTATCCCCTTCTCCAACCCCTAATGCTATTTCTGCAGAATTAACCAAGTAGAAATAAATGAGGAGGGGGCGAAAGGAGAGCATACTTACTTCTCATCAAGCCTGCAGACTGGCACGCAATTCCCAGACCTATCTTATATCCCATGACCTTTACATCATCCTGGGTACCTTACCTTCCTTCTTGGCTTTCAACACAGCCAAAACTTCCTCTTGGAATTTCTTCCTGACTCAAATGTCTCCCTGTCATCTTCCTCTAGTCCCTCTCTGCTAATAACACTCAGTATACATTTCCTGTGACATGTAATTACTGGTTTCATTTTTATTTTATTTTGCCCATTTCCCCTTTAAACTTCTAGCATCTTGAGACCACAGGTGACATTTGGTTTCCCAGTGTCTGATATAGAGCCAGCTGGGCTGCTGCAGACAAGCAGTAAATGTTTACTGACTGAGTGAACTAAGGAAACCACTGCTCTCGGTGAACAGCACAGCGTTTCTCACCATCCACCTAAACAATGCCCTGGTAGGACCAGTGGGATGGAAGGGAGGAGAGTCCCTGCACAGGCAGGGAGCTGCCTGATTAGTAATGAAGGACTTCCAAGAGACCCCTTTCTGGGAGCTTTGATTCCAGCCGTAGAATTGAAACTTGCATCTTTTTGAATGAAACAATAACCATCACGACCACCTACGAACAAGGCTTGCATTTAATCCTTGGAACTTCTCACTTCATTAATATCCAAGTTTCTGAATAGCTTTTGGAGCTTAGTGAAAAGCTGCTCACAATGTTTTGAGCAGAGTTTCTATTCTCAGAGTTACTTTTTCTCTGCAGGGCAAATCACATTTGGTTTTCCTTTATCCTTCTGATAAATGCTGTTTAAAAAGCTGGAGGCATGGAAGGTGAAGAGAGAAAGATACATCTAGAAGTTGTTCATCAATATGGAATTTCTCTGCGCGCCTGTGTGACCTCAGCGTTTTCACATTTCCACAGGTCTCCTTGGAGATGGTTGCTATGATCACTTAGTGTCCCCGGCTAAAAATCTTCAAAATGTGGATGGCTGCTTTTATTCTCTCTCATCTCCCCTTTATTAGCTGTTTTTCCTTCACACATAGTTTATTTCTTCATGAATGCAATTTGCTCATAATTTTTTTGATTGTACAATATTCCATACAAACAGAACACCGCCATTCTTCTGGTTCCTCTGGAAATGTCTTTGATTTGGATTATAATATTAGGCAGTCCATTAGGAATACAATTTATACTTTTATGTTTCTTGGTTCCCGGAAAATAAATTAATCATATGGCAGTCCACCCTGGCTACCTCTTTTTCAGAACTACTGACCTGCACTGGAAGAAACTGAACACTGCCAATAAAAATATCCAACCTGCTGATTCTTCTCATGCTATTTACTTAACAAGCTCTTGGCTTGGAATATCTCAAGATTAATTTTAAAGTGGATGCAATTTTTCTCTTTCCCCCTTTGACTAAAGTTAACGTAAATATACTTTTATTTGATTACACACACATTATTCACATTTCCAATACCTAAATGATTTCATGATGGCTGCTTCTTACAAATATATAAGAGGAAAAAGAACTTGAAATGCTGAGTAAACTAAAACAAAACCTAAGTATTGCACTAAGTATCCCGATAACTGGAGAAAGCTAAAATACAACATCCAAAAACAATCTCAGGGCTTCCCTGGTGGCGCAATGGTTGAGAGTCCGCCTGCTGATGCAGGGGACACGGGTTCATGCCCCGGTCCGGGAAGATCCCACATGCCGCAGAGCGGCTGGGCCTGTGAGCCATGGCCCCTGAGCCTGCATGTCTGGAGCCTGTGCTCCGAGAGGCCACAACAGTGAGAGGCCTGCATACTGCAAAAACAAACAAAGAAACAAACAAAAAAACAATCTCAGCATTCTTCAAGCAGGGTTAGCTGCCTTGTTGAAATCTAGACTTCCAGTGTAAATTATACAACAGATCCTTCAGGGGGTTTCCAAAATCCTAATTAGGTAAATCTGCAGAAAAGGGAACACGTCTAGAAGGAAACACACACACACACACACACACACACACACACACGCACGCATAAATGGATCATAGGGAATGGTTTCTAGACAGAAACCTGTAAGATTTTACTTTGCAACTCAGGGACAAGGACAAAAATTTAAATCTTCAAAGGTGGAGATATCTGCACAGCAAGACTACAATCATGTGAATCAGTGGCAATGTGATACAGAAGCCTTTTATTAGCACAAGTAACAGATAAAAGAATGTAAAGCTCATTTTGTTCATGTGAAGAAAAAAAAGTGCTACTTAAATTTAGGCCAGTAATTTTTATTTTTAACAATATTATAGAAGCAGATTTTATACATGGTTAAACGTTAGAAATTAATTCTTCTGAAGCTGTTTTAGACATTTCCTTAAGATACAGGGTTAAATCATCAGGAATCTGCAGAGCCTGTGAATTTATGAATCAAGTGAGGTCACTGAAAACAAAAATAAATTCATTTGTTCATTCAATCAACAATGCTTATCGAACATTTACCCTATGCTAAGTACTATGGTCGGCATTTGGGATGCAGAAGTGATTAAGAGCTGGTGTTAATTATCTTTGAGGATTTGGTGGAAAAGATAGAACCATAAATAGATAATTACAATGTGATATTATAAGTACAATGATTGGGGCATAAAACAGTATAATTCAGTCTTTATTTTATTTTATTTAACATCTTTATTGGAGTATGATTGCTTTACAACAGTGTGTTAGTTTCTGCTTTATAACAAAGTGAATCAGCTATCCATATACATATATCCCCATATCTCCTCCTAATTCAGTCTTTAAAGAGGACAAGTGTCTGGTATGAAAAACCATTTTATGAGAGTTGCAGTTTCACTGTTCTACATGTCAAACACATTATTGTTGACACAAAATACTGTCATGCAAAGATGAACCTTCTAGCACAGGGGACAGGTAAGAAAAAAATGACAACTACTACTTCTCAAACTATCATGGTGAAGGACCAGTTTTGTAAAAATTTGAATCCTTCACAGACTGATACTTTTGTAAAAAAAAAAAAAAAAAACAACAACAAACAAAAAAGCTAAAAAAAGTAATAAAAGCTTGTTTCATGGAGGAGCAGTAACACATTTCAGTCCATGGACAAGCACTGCAATGAAGTATTACAGGTGCTAAGAGTATGTAAGTTGCTGTCACATAGGAGGAGGTGATGTGATCAGTTTATGGGGAGAGGGACAGAGTTAATCTAAGAAAAAGTTTTATAGAGGATGTGACCCTTCAATTGGGTCTTTAAAAAATGGAGTAAGATTTGCCAGTAAAATGCAGTTGGGGTACAAAGAATGGCATTGCAGGTAGAAAGAGAAACACATAGAGGAAGGAAAAGCAAGACTGTCTATGAGGGGAGAGAAAGGCCAGTCGAGGAGGGTCTTATAAGCTGAATATGAGCTTTGTAAACAGCCCTCTCCCCATTTGGTAGAATTTCATACAGAAGACTGAAAAAAGAAGGCAGTTGATTCTCTTCCTCAGTATTTAAAATACTGTTACAAAAACAACAATAACTCCAGCGACAGTCACAAGTGAATGTAATACCTCTGGGTGGAGCTCATTTAAGACCACCTTATATTTATATGACCTCTTCTTTCTCTAGAGCTAGTGTGCAGCTAATGAACCCTTGTCATAGCATCTAAAATACTGGAAAAAAAATTCCTACCATGCCAGACCTAGAGTGCTTTCAGATGTGAGGGGTAAAGTTTATATTCCTCCTACTGGTTTTTTGTTTCATTCTGTTTTTGTTTTTGTTTTGCCATCTCCCCTTGCAGACAAGAAAGCCATAAAGAGGATGGGCTCTGCCTAGGGCTGACTTTTACTTGCTCCATGACCTTGGACAATTTATTTACCCTTCCTGTTTCCTCAACTCTGAAAGAGGGACATGACAGTCCTACCCCACAGGGTTATTGTACTGTAAGGACTGGATGAGTTCATACAAGTAAAGCACACATAAGAGTGCCTGACAAACTGTGGGTGATCAATGAGTGTCACTGAGTTATTCATATCATTAAAAATAAAAGGAAATGTAAATGGAAAGATAGATAATATCCCTCTTCTCCCCCCAAACCCAGCAGTGTCACTCATATCAGCTTTCGAAAGTAGGATTGGGAATGACACATATACACTATTGATACCATGTATAAAATAGACAACTGAGGGGAACATACTGTATAGAACAGGGAACCCTATTTAATGCACTGTGGTATCCTAAATGGGAGGGAAATCCAAAAGGGAGGGGATAGATGTATATGTATGGCTGATTCATTTTGCTGTGCAGTAGAAGCTAACACAACATTGTAAAGCAAATACACTCCAATAAAAATTAATCAAAAAAACAAAACAAAAAACCAAAAATCAGGGCTTCCCTGGTGGCGCAGTGGTTGAGAGTCCGCCTGCCGATACAGGGGGCACGGGTTCGCGCCCTGGTCCGGGAAGATCCCACATGCCGCGGAGCGGCTGGGCCCGTGAGCCTTGGCCGCTGAGCCTGCGCGTCTGGAGCCTGCGCT
>NC_041219.1:437466-464420 GCF_002837175.3 Physeter macrocephalus | reverse complement strand
GTCCGGAGCCTGTGCCCCGCAAAGGGAGAGGCCACAACAGTGAGAGGCCCGCGTACCGCAAAAAAAAAAAAAAAAAAAAAAAAAAAAAACCAAAAAACAAAAGTAGGATGAAGTAGCCTCCCTAAATTCTAACCCTGTAGATCACCCACTGTTTCCCCAACATCACTGTAAATCTAAACATGTATTACAGGTGGCGAAAACAGAGCTAATTATAGGCCTCTAGAGTAAAACGACTGAGGAAAAATCCATACAGAAGAGCTTATTTTCCATCCTGATCCTACCTTAGTTATCCCTAAAATTAGAAGCCAGTAGTTTTGGGTTACTGAAAGACACTTCCTCTGTGAGAGAAAACCGGAATGAGACAACACTGTTTAGGCAGGCTTTATTTAAAACATTTAGCACCTCTTAGCAATGTAAAGCAATCAAGTCGATGCTTAAATATTTTAAAGTCTGAGATGGTTGTCCGGAGTTCACTGAGAGTCTGACGACAACTGGAGACTACGGAATAAGCATCGTGGTGCCTCTTCAAGCAGAGGCTTAGCAAGGGGATGTAGTAATTTTGGGTCAGGAATGTAAGAGTTTATCTTAATTTAGCAGCTGTAGAGCTGGTAGCAGCCAAATCGAGTGCAGTCTTTTCAGGAAGATCAGCTTAGGGCACAGCCGCCTAGACAAAACACCACCACTACATGGATGGGCGCAGAGGCCCCCCTAGTAACGGCACAAATTCCAGAAATAGAACCAAGGTTGTCTTAGATGTGGCGGGCACATCAGTAGAAACATGAAGGAATCTAGAGGCCAAAGTGTTCCGGGGGTCACCTTAAGGATGCTAAAGGCACTTGTGCAAAGGCATTCAGCAGGCTTTTAGTATCCTAGATAAAGTTATTAAGCTTTTTTCCCCCTTATATTTCACATTTATTGTCAAGTGTATTGTTTCTGCTATTCCTTTCTCCTCTCTTCTCCAAACAGTTCCGCATCTTTACTCTGTAGCTGTCAGGACAAATGGAAGACCTCTTCGACCTTGGAGGAGGCCCTGTAAGACCAGGATGGGCTGACCTCTTTACTGCTCCCACTTGCCAAAAGGCTGACCTACAGGAACTTAGTATAAGCACTGTCTCTTAAAAGCAAAAAATTATTTAATTTTACTGTCACTTGCAGAGAGACTATAAAAGGTCAAGAGAAAATATTATTATGGTATCTATAACCCACAACCTCTGTAACCTATATCTGCTTTCATTATGTTTTAACCTCTTAATTCTGCTTTGTTTCCATGTCTTACAGCTATTACTAAAACATTGCTGTCAGGTTCTATGTATTTTTTTTTCTTAACAACAATGTACCATGACTTCAGTGTGTTTCAAAATACCCAGTATTATTGTACCTATAGAGAGAGGAATATGGGCAGCAGCATCTCAGGGCTTGCAAGTCAAACATGGAGCAGAAGAGGGTGGGAAAGGAATTGTGCTGCACTGTGTTACTCTTGAAGGCTGAACTTATTTAACAGTCAAGCAGAGTCAGAAGGATAGTCAAGTTAAGAGAATAAAACAGTAGTTTATGTATCAGCAATGCTGAAGTAGCAAAAACCCCAAAACAGAAGGCACAGACATATTTAGTTAAAATAATTAGGCTGCCAGAGATTGAGGAAAACAACTTCCTGTTAATATCTTACAATACAAAACACCTGCTAAGCAGCAATAATCTTACAAGATTACAACTCGCCATTCTTCAAATTGGATTTTGGACTTAACACTGTTCATGTCATTCAACCATCCAATCCAGCATTTATAAAACACCTACTGATTATTAGCATTGCATGTGACTCCCTGGAGCAAATAAAAGATAAAACAGAAGACACAAACCCTTTCCTACAGAAATATATACTCTGATGATTAATTTTGTGGGTCAACTTGGACAGGCTTATGACAACTAGTAATTTAATCAAACACAAATCTAGGTGTTGCTCTGAAGGTCTTTTGTAGATGTGGTTAACATCTACAATCAGTTGACTTTAAGTAGATTACCCTCCATAATATAGCTGGGCCTCAATCACTTGAAAGGCCTTAACTGCAAAAGCTAAGGTCTCCCAGAGAGAAGGAAGAATTCTGCCTCAACACTGCAGCATCAGTTTCTGCCTGTGTTTCCAGCCTGTTGGCCTGCTCCACAGATTTTGTACTACAGATATACGAACTATATCCTATTTGTTCCGTTTCTCTGGATAACTCTCATGCACACTCTTATAAGCAATTCTAAGCAAATAGTAATGGGAAGAACAAATTGGTTCAAAGATGCCTTGCAAAAAAGGTCATGTCCAAGAGTGCAGAGACACTCAAATTATTCCAATATAAATTTCTGGGACTTCCCTGGTGGTCCAGTGGTAAAGAATCTGCCTTACAACACGCGGGGGACGTGGGTTCGATCCCTGGTCAGGGAACTAAGATCCCACATGCCGTGGGGCAACTAAGCCCATAGGCCATAACTACTGAGCTCGCGTGCCTCAACTAGAGAGCCTGCATGCTGCAAACTACAGAGCCCATGTGCTCTGAAACTTGCGCACCATAACTACAGAGCCCACACGCCCTGGAGCCTGCGTGCCACAACTAGAGAAGAGAAAACCTGCAGGCCACAACGAGGGAGAAGCCTGCGCTGTGCAACGAAGGATCCCGCATGCCTCAACGAAGGTCCTGCCTGCCGCAACTAAGACCCGATGCAGCCTAAAATTAATAAAAAATATATCTTTTTTTTTAAAAAAGTAAATTTCTATACTGAAGTCAAGTGCAAAAGGCAGTAGGAACATAGAAGGAGTGTCTCTATTTGCCTGGGGCAATCATGGAAAGTCAAAAATATCTGAGATTTGAAAGAAGGATACAGAGGGAATTTGTTACAGGAAAAGGAAAAACACACAATTGAAAGGAGATGTTAGAATACAGAGTATGTCTGTTAGAGCATAAAGTAAAAAGTCAGAATGAAGGTCAGGGGATAGAGCAAGTGATGTGGTAGGAAATAAAGTGGGTTGCAAATGGAGGACCATGTCTGCAGTGAGAAAGATCAGATCCTGGAGGACAAGGCTCAAATCAACTTATACCCTCATAAATTTCACAGCTGTTCAATTAATTTTTCTTGATATTATAAATGCATAAATGAATGTTATTGGATTAGCATTATTGTTATTGTAAAGCTATGTAGTTAAGAAGAGAAGTAGAATAAGTTCAGCAATATGGCAGGATATAAGATCAATGTACTAGGATCAATTTTATTTCTATATATTAACAATGAACAATCTGAAAATAAAATTAACAATCCCATTTACAATATGATGAAACAAAAAGAATAAAATATTTAGGAAAAGCTTTAGCAAAACAAGTATAACAGTACACTGAAAACTACACAACACTGTTGACTTATTAAAGAGATCCAAATAAGTGGGAAAATATCTCATGTTCATAGATCCAAAGACATAATACTGTTAAGAAGGCAAGAGTCTCCATAATGATCTATAGATTCAATGCAACCGCTAAAAGTCTGAGCTAGTTTGATTTTTTTTTTGTAAAAACTGACAATCCTAAATGTCATATAAAAATGGAAGCAACCCAGGATATCAACAAGAACAAACTTGAACAAAGTTGGAGGATTCATGCTTCAAAACTTACCACAAAACTACAGTCATTAAGACATTGTGGTACTGGCATAAGAATATACATATAGGGACTTCCCTGGTGGCGCAGTGGTTAAGAATCCACCTGCCAATGCAGGGGACATGGGTTCAAGCCCTGGTCCGGGAAGATCCCACATGCTGCGAAGCAACTAAGCCCATGCACCACAACTACTGAGGCTGCGCTCTAGAGCCCACAAGCCACAACTACTGAAGCTCACGTGCCACAACTACTGAAGCCCACGCACCTAGAGCCGGTGCTCCACAACAGGAGAAGCCATCACAATGAGAAGCCCATGCACCGCAATGAAGAGTAGCCCCCGCTTGCCGCACAACTAGAGAAAGCCCATGCGCAGCATCGAAGACCCAACACAGCCAAAAATAAAAATTCATTAATTGGAAAAAAACCATACATATACATCAGCGGAAAAGACCTGAGAGTCCAGAGGTAAACCCATACATTTATGGTTAATTGATTTTCAACAGGGGTGACAACAGGGGTGACAAAAAAATGTTAATGGGTAAAAAATAGTCTTCTCCACAAATGGTGCTGGGCAACCGGATATCCACATGCAAAAGGATGAATATGAACCTCTACCTCGCACTTTATGCAGAAATTAACGTAAAATGGATCACAGGCCTAAATGTAAGAGCTAAAACCATAAAACTCCTAGAAGAAAATATACAAGTAAATATTTATGACCCCATGTTAGGCAATGCCAGATATGGCACCAGAACCACAAGTGACAAAAGAAAAAAACAGGTAAGTTGGACTTCATGAAAATTTAAAACTTTTATGTCTCATAGAACACCAAGAAGAAAAGGAAAAGACCACAGAAAGGGAGAAAATATTTGCAAGTTATATTATCTTACAGGGATTTATATCCAGAATATATAAAGAACGCTTACAACTTAACAGTAGAGATGAATACCTCAATTTTAAAATGGGCAAAGAATCTGAATAGACGTTTATCCAAAGAAGATATACAAATGGCCATGAAGCACATGAAAAGATGCTCAACATCATTAGCCATCAGAGAGATGCAAATCAGAACCACAAGATACCACTTCATACTCATTTGGATGGCTAAAATAAAAAAGTCATAATAACAAGTGTTGATGAGGATGTGAAGAAAATTAGCACCCTCATATATTGCTGTTGGGAACATAAAATGGAGCAGCCACTTTGGAAAACAATTTGGCAATTCCTCAAAATGCTAAACATAGAGTTAGCATTGTGGAATCTCAGTGATTCCACTCCCAGATATATGCCTAAGAGAGCTGAAAATATATATCCATACAAAAACCTGTTCACAAACATTTATAGCAGTATCATTCATAAGAGTGAAAAGATCAAGAAAAAAGAACAATCCCAAATGTCCATCAACTCATGATGAATGGATAAACAGAACAGGTATAGAATGGAATATTATTCAGTCACAAAAAGAAATAAAGGACTGATACATGCTACAACATGGAAGAACCTTGAAAACATACGCTGAGTGAATGAAGCTAGTCACAAAAGGCCACATATCATATAATTCTATTTATGTGAAATGTCCAGAATAAAGCTAATCCATACAAACAGAAAAAGGATTAATGATTGGCTGGGGCTGGGGTGGAGATACAGTGTGGCAGGGAGGAGAACAGGAATTGGGGTGACTTCTAATGGGTTAGGAGTTTCTTTTTGGGGTGTGAAAAAAATGTTCTAAACTGAGATTGTGGTGATGGTTGCACAGCTCTGTGAATAAACTAAAAACCACTGAACCACTTTACCTGTGTGAACCTTTTGGAATCTGGAATAAATCTCAATAAAGCTGTAAAAAGGGGAAAGGACAGGAAGTAGCTGGATAATCAAACTAGCTTAAGTAGAGGGCCTTTCCAAAATAGAGAAGATATGTTAAAGGTAAGGTGCTCCCAGAAAAGGAGAGACGTAAGTGTGGGAGCTTGATGTTTCCTCAAGGTGGGTCTCTTGCGGCCTGTCCCCATGCTCCCCCCTTCAGGGCTAAACAGGCAGCCCAACCTCCCAGGAATTTGATTTTTAGAAGAGTCACACAGGGACTGAAGGCCTTTGGAGTTGAAATATTAGAATGTCAGCACTCCAGACACTGTCCTTGAATCCTTATAACTTTGCTCCCCAGAACTACCCTGGATACTGGTTGCTCAACTCTGCTTCAATTCTGTCTCCCATTATTAGAATTAATTCCAATAAATGCCCCCTTTCTTAAGTTATCCCAAATCAGTTTCTGTTGGGAAGAGGTCAGAAGAGATTTTTGATATTCAGGGAAGGTCAGAGGATAAGTGCCAGGACCATGAGATTTACTGAGGCAAAAGGGTAGGATATAAACTAATTTCCCTTGAAGAATTTCTGATACAGAATAAATATTCCTTTAGGCATCCACCTAATGTTACTGATAGGTTACTCTAACAAACAGTAGTTCTAACTTTAGGAGGCAGAGATCAAAGAGATTTTTTTCAGTGATATAGTTAGTGTTCACCACTCAGTTAAGCAAACCATATAGAGAGATATAAGTATTGTTATGTCTAACACTTTAAAAGGGGAGAAGTCCTGTCACTAGGATACTGCTCATAAATCTGATATGTCTAAACAGTGTTTCTCCAATTTGAATAACGGAGGGACCCTTTTAATACCAGAGTCCTGGAAAATGTAAAAACCTCAAACTGAGAAATCCTATATTGTGATTTTTAGCTTCATGATGGTTATTTGTTACCAATTTGATTGTAAACATAAAAGTGAACGTGAATGGAAACAAGCCAATGCCCATGGGCAGAGTGAATGAACAAGCCACCTGTGGACTCCATACAATGAAATACTACTCAGCAAGCAAAAGGGATCAACTACTGACACATGCTACAAAGTGATGAGCCTCAAAAACATAATGCTAAGTGAAAGAAACCAGATGCAAAATACAAAAAGAAAATATTGTCTGATACCATTTATCATATGAATATCTATCAAAGGCAAATTTACAGAGACAGAAAGCACATCAGTGCTTGCCTTGGGGTAGGGGTGTGAACAGGGATTCACAGCACAAAAACCTGAGGAAATAACTTTTGGGATAATGGAAACGTTTTAAACCTTGACTGCAGTGATGTTTCCATACCTCTAGAAATTTACTAAAATCATTAAAACATACACCTACAGCAAGTGAGTTTTATGGAACGTAAATTATACCTGAATAAAGCTGTTTAAAAAAAAAAGAAATGTGAGGTAAGAATCTGAAAGGAGGTCATCATATAATCCAAAATATGCCTTTTTAGGATCACAAAGAAGATTTTTAAGGCATCTAAATTTAAATCTCCATAGAATTCAGGGACTTCTGAGAACGCCCTCGCAGACCCCTACGTGGTTATTAAGAAAAATTGCCCCAAGGGTATAAGATATCCTTGGCAAAGTTTTCTGGGGACCTAAATATTCTTACCCTTTTTGCATGTACACACAAAGACAACAAACACCAGAAGTGTCTTATACTCATTTTGACAACAATCTCTCTAGAACGCCTTGTACAAAGTCCTGTGCCTTTTCTATTTTCATTTATCCTCATATGCATTTATTATTAAAAAGATCATAAAAATACATGTTTTGAAAAGTAACCTACAGTTCTACACCTTTGCACAAACTTTTTCTTTTCTTTTTTTAACCTATCAGCTGCATGAACTCTCCCCTCTTCTAGTAAAAACTCTGGACCTCTCTCTAGGTATAATATTAACCCCCTTTGCCTGATATACACAGTAGAACTAGTTTCCCCAGTTTGTTGTTGTCTTATGGTTTGTTTTGCATGTGTGTGTAGAGTTATTAATCTTGACATAGTTGTATCTGTTAATCCTCTGGTTGTCTATTCTATGGTTTCAAGGCTGCAAGTTATCATTCCTCTTTGGGTCTGATTCAATAATATAACTTTTTAAAACCCAGTGCACTGGACACACTGTCTTGATTTGATGACTCAGGCTCATCTCCATAAACACTAAGTGTTGTGCTTCTCTGAGTATAGCTCCAACACGGCAAAATGGCTTACAGAGGTATGTATGTGGGAGTGTCTGTCCCTCCATTAAATGGCCTCAGACTGCTGTGGCTTATGTCCTTCCTGTGTTGTCATTCTGTCTGCTGTTATTTCTTGCTTCTGTCTGTGGGCCTGCTTATATATAAATAAACACCCTTTACCCCACCCCCACCCCGCCGCTTTCCCATGTACTGACGCCACTGTTCTAGGAATTAGGAAGCAGACATATTAAGCTTGCTAGTTTAGAGATGTGTATAAATCAAAGCTGGGGTTTGAGGGGTTTTTTTTTTTAATTGGAGTATAGTTGGTTTACAATGTTTCAGGTGTTCAGCAAAGTGATTCAGTTTTTATATATATATATATATATATATATATATATATATATATATACACACACACACATATATTCTTTTCCATTAATTATAAGATATTGAATATAGTTCCATGTGCTAGACTGGGGTTTGAGGTGTTGAGTAGAACTTTTAGGCTATCCAGTATGTAAAGCACATGAGCTTTGGTACATGCACTTGGCTATTAAAAAAAAAAAAAAAAAGAGCTAGTGCTTTTTCCACGATGCTTGGACCACCCACTACTGTGCTGGAACTCCTACTTGCTCAGTTCTCATCATCAACTCAACTCTTAAGGAGTTTGAAGAGAATGACAGCTTAATCTGAATACATGCAGCTACTATGCCTAGACTCTGATAAATGGTCATAACCTTTTGTTTTTTAATTGAACATAGCATGCTTCAGAATTCTTTGGCAATCCTTTAGTAAGACACTAACAATATCAGAATTGTCACTTAAGGTAAAACCTAGAACCATGGCCCAAAGCAGGGGTCCTCAGATACTTCTTGCTTAGGAACTGTAGCTATTTCCAAATTTTTATAACTGAATTATATTTAAAATACATAGTACTATATAAATTTCCCTGAAAGGATGTAAAAGAAACTGGTGCTATTTGCTTTGGGGAGAGGATGGCAGAAGTGAAAGGGAAATTTTTCACTCTATACCTTACTACTTGTGGATTTTGAACATGTGACTAGTTTATAAAATCCTTTTTAAAACTGCATAAAAAAAAACTCACCAGGGCATATTCAAAGCCAAATGAACAGGGAAGTGTCGTGCACAGCCTGCTCTGGGCTGGGAAGAACAAAACCTACTTCAATCTTTTTGCTTTCTATCCTCAACACCCAGATTCTGTCTCATGGTCTCTAAGATGCTGCTTCAGTTCCTGACCTCAAGTCTACATTCCAACCAATAAAAAGGGAAGGAAGAAAACAGCACAATCCTTCCAGGAACACAACACAGAAGTCACACATATCATTTCTGTTCACATCACAATGGTCAGAACTTAGTTACATGACACATAAATAACTGAAAGGGAACATGGGAAATAGTCTTTCGAAGGCATATGTCCAGCTAAAACATGGGAAGTTGTATTACTAAAAGAGAAGGGAGCACAGGTGCTGATCCACAAATAACCGTGTCAATTTCAGCCTCAAATGATTAATATAAAATTCAGTATAGGAGTTATCTTTGGTGGGAGGGAAAAAAAATGCATTCCAGGGGCTTTAAGGGCAATATCATTTATTTCTTAGGCCACATGATTACAACATGGGGTTCAATTTTTCCTTGTTATTTCTTATACATATATATAATAATAGAATATTTATTATGTATATTTCACAATTTAAAAAACATTAAGATTTGTTGAAGCTGGATATGGGTGCATGGGGATTTATCACTATTTTCTCAACTTTTGAGCATACTTGAAAAATTCTAGAATAAAAAGTTTACACACATACACACACTCTTTATATACATATATTTTCATCTTGATACCCTCTCATATACACAATACTTATTAAAAACCCACTTTGTATAAAGCACTGTCCTAAATGTTGTGTTACATACATACATTATATGTATATGAAAAATAAAGGATGGGGCTTCCCTGGTGGCGCAGTGGTTGAGAGTCTGCCTGCCGATGCAGGGGACACGGGTTCGAGCCCTGGTCCGGGAAGATCCCATATGCTGCAGAGCAGCTAAGCCCATGAGCCACAACTACTGAGCCTGCGCTCTGGAGCCCATGAGCCATAACTTCCCGCGTGCCTAGAGCCCGTGCTCCGCAACAACAGAGGCCACCGCAATGAGAAGCCCGTGCACTGCAAGGAAGAGTAGTCCCCGCTCGCCACAAGTAGAGAAAGCCTGCGCGCAGCAATGAAGACCCAATGCAGCCAAAAATAAATAAATAAATTATAAAGAAAAAAAGAAATAAAGGACTATGTTATCCTTAAAATGTTTATAATCTAATTGGGATGTTGAGACTAAAATAATACAGTATGTGATGGAGTGACCAAATGAGGGGTATGGACAGAATCTAGAGAAAGATCAGTTTGGTTTAGGAAGGATGAGATTGCCATAACCCCTGGAATTAAGCAAATGTGACAAATAGAGTAAGCATTAATACAAACAATAATAAACATGCAAGCTAATTTTAAGCAATCAGATTTGTGCAGGTCTCTTCATGAAGCTGTCATTTTGCTTCAAAGTTTAGAATTAAGTTAAATGAAATCTAAGGAAATAGAAAAATAAACTGCTGTCCCACTTTCACACATTATAACCAACTTTGTTCCTTTATAACCAAACTAAGGCAATCATTTTAGGGTAGACCTTGGAGCAGGTGCCTTCAGTCCCTCTGAAGAGGCAGTAAAACATACATCTGTAATCAGCCTGCATAGGTTTGGGTCTCCCAGCCACCATTGCAGGCTGTGGGACTGTGGAACTGGTTGCTTAACCTCTGTGCCTCAGTTTCCTCACCTGTAAAATCGAGATAATAATAGCACCTACTTACTAGAGGCACTGTGAGTTCATACTGTCCTTGGAACTGTGCATGGCACAGAGTAAACACCCAATAATACATGGCTGCTGCTGCTGTTGTTATCTGCCTTTGCCATGACTATGAAAATGAGGAGCTCTTTTATTTAGTTTCCCCTAGAGTTCACTAGGGTGGGAGAGGTTATTTCAGACAAAGTAGAAATCTGAATTTTTTAAGATTTCCTGAGTTTTTCAAATACCATGAAGGTCAAACAAGGCAGCTTGGCGAGCTAAATCTAGTGAACAATGTTAGGTAACTTATTGCATAAGAATGCTGTTAAAATAAATTCGGGCAAGTTCCAGGGTTTAAATAATTCTAATTTAAAATTCTAATTTAGAGTTGGTTATTCCTCCTATGGGTTACATTCCTTGAAGATAATCCAGTTAATATGTAATCTCAGGTTTTCTCTTGCCACCCCTCAGAACCTTGAGTCTAGCTTTCTCCTAAAGTAGCTGGGAATCCAAGGTGTGGTTAGGAATAGCTCCCAACAAAATCCAGACAATCAAGTTGGGGATGTGTGACTAAAACCCCACTGTGCAAACCATCATGTGATTAAGTGCTAAACTGTGAGATGCCAACTGTGGATGGTCCAGGATTATGGAAGCTCAGTGTGGGCAGCAACAACCAGAAAGAAACAGCCTTATGCACGAACAAAGGAAGATCTGCTCAGCCTTAAAGCCCATGTACAATATAGACAGAGGGGAAGAGGGGCAAGGAGTCGTATAAACAGAAAGACAGGGTGAGCTCCGCACGTGCTGCGATGAGACCAGACCAGGTAACTCAACAAGAAGAGTGGACACTGTGGAGATCTGGGGAAGATAAATTCACAGAGCTAAACATGGGCCCAGACTATGAATGGCTCATTTTTTCTTTAAGAATATACCCACTACTGGAATTATTTGCCCCAGGGTTCCTCATCACTTAGTGTGGAGAAGAAAGAACAAACCATGTTAGGAATAGTGCTTCTGAAGAACAACTATGAGATCTCTCCAGGACAAGCTTTCGTTGTGTTCATCTGGGAATTCTTAGCACCTAGGATAATATCTGGCACGTAGTGAGTGTTCTAAAACTGCCTGGCAAGTAAGTGACTGAACAATAGCCTCATAGCAATAGCCCAAAGCAGCAGGCCTGGACTGTCTTTAACAACAAAAAAGGATGCATGAATCTGGTTAAGAGCTCACAATCTATAAACACCATCAAATAGATCTGTTTTATCCCTTCCCCACTCATTCCTGTTACCTTTAAGTGTCCTTTTACTATGCACAATTTCTTATTAAGCTTGATGGTGCAAAATTCTAAATAACTACTTCTTCTTTGTAATTTATTTATTTATTTGTTTTCATTTTTGGCTGTGTTGGGTCTTCACTGCTGCGCATGGGCTTTCTCTAGTTGTGGTGAGCGGGGGGTTCTCTTCATTGCAGTGCGCGGGCTTCTCATTGTCGTGGCTTCTCTTGTTGCAGAGCATGGGCTCTAGGCATGTGGGCTTCAGTAGTTATGGCACACAGGCTCAGTAGTTGTGGCTCGCAGGCTCTAGAGAGCAGGCTCAGTAGTTGTGGCACACGGGCTTAGTTGTTCCGTGGCATATGGGATCTTCCCAGGCCAGGGATCAAACCCGTGTCCCCTGCATTGGCAGGCAGATTCTTAACACTGTGCCACCAGGGAAGCCCTGTAATTTATTTATTTATTTATTTTAAGAAGATGTTGGGGGTAGGAGTTTATTAATTTTATTTATTATTTATTTTTGCTGTGTTGGGTCTTCGTTTCTGTGCAAGGGCTTTCTCTAGTTGTGGCAAGCGGGGGCCACTCTTCATTGCAGTGCGCGGGCCTCTCACTATTGCGGCCTCTCTTGTTGCGGAGCACAGGCTCCAGACGCGCAGGCTCAGTAGCTGTGGCTCACGGGCCCAGCTGCTCCGCGGCATGTGGGATCCTCCCAGACCAGGGCTCGAACCCGTGTCCCCTGCATTAGCAGGCAGATTCTCAACCACTGCGCCACCAGGGAAGCCCCCTGTAATTTATTTTTATTTTATTATTTTTTTTAAAGGCAAATGGAGATATGAAGCATTGCTTAGTTCATAACTACAGACAGAGCTGTTGCCATCGGCATTATTTATTTATGAAACTAGAGTGAGAATGGTCCATTGCAGGTAACCAAGAATCCTATGGTAAATCACTTTAGACCATGATTTATTACATATCTTTTTTCCCCAACCTGTTTCCTAATACTCAAAATAAAATAAACCTGCACTGTTAAGAACTCTATCGGGATTCTAGAAAGTCCTTTAACACTAACTTCCCCTTGGCACTGAGTTCACTGCCTCACATTTATTAATGAGTTCTTTCTAAAGTCTAATATACTGGAACAAAAGCTAGCTTAAATTTATTATATAAGGAGACACTTCATAGTTACTTATTTAGACACCTATGAACATACAGAATAAGGAGATTAATAAAAATATGACTTGTAATATTTCTATTATGTAGCAAACCTGGTCCTATTTTTGAGAAAGCGAGCTTCATTCTTGAGGAAGTTTTAAGGTATAGCATATTATACATTATACAGAACTGGTTCTAAATAAGTTGGCAAAAACAACAGTGAAACTTAACCACTGACGTGGTCAATGAGGAAAACAATGAAATACATATAGAAAGACTCTTCCAACTAAACTAGTCCAATCTGAAGCAAGAGAGTCAAGTGGCTGAGGCTTCCTTTTGCCAAAAGGTATACCTGCATTCCAACTTACTTATATATTTTCCTCTTTAAAAAAAAAAAAAAGATATCTAACAATGGTAAATATGAAGATCCCAAAAAGATTAACTAAAATAATATCAATATACAGCTCGTAACTATTGCTTTGAGTCTTGATATATACTACTATTTCAAATGATTCCGATTGAATGATGTTTTTTGGTGTCTACTTCAATTCTATAATATTCATGTAATGTACATCTTTTAAAAGTGTTAGCAACACATCGAGTTTAAAACTCAGCATGATTTCAATTTTAATTTGAGGAAATTTCTCATATTTAAACAGAGACTAAAGAGCCCACTGAAGTGGCCATTATATCTGGCAAAACTACATTTTAAAATTATCAAAAAGGAATATATGAAATGTTCAAGGAAAACGTTCCCATACAAGATAACATCATGATTGTTTAGAATGAATATAGCATGCATAATTTTCTTATAAATGAGAAATGGGATGTACTGAGCTGACCGTATTATATTAGATTAGCTTCCATAACTGCGAAACCAAGCTCTCAACAGCCGTATTCTGGTCTCCACGTTCCTGAATGAATTAAAGGTTTCCACCGAGCTTCCTTTCCAACACAGGAAATCCTGTTGGAGTCCCCCCTGCAAGTATGCGTCATGCTCACAGCTTTTCATTTTGCAACCTTTGAAAGGCCAACATTAGCTGTATTTTACAGGAAGTTCTTCCTTTATTCCCCCAGTAGTTTGCAGGGTAAACTTTGGTTAGATACAAGATCAGCATAAATTGAGCTCTGCTTTCTTATCACAGTGAAGCAGCTGTGCTGAGGGTGAGACTTTCCCCCCAACCCCATGTGCCCAAACCTTTCTTTTTCTCAGTATTTGAAATATATTTAGCCTCAGGTGGGTGGGCCTTCTGTGCCCTCTTGTTTCTCTGATTTCTATATTAGTATCTAGAAATACCTTTGAAAAACATCAAAGAAAAAAATTCTATTTCCCTCCCCCAAATCCAAATACAAACAAAAATGAAATCCCCAGAAAGATTTGTATTAGTTAACTGTGTTCCCAAATTGAATTTGAGGCTCAAAATAAAGACACATGAAAATGCAATTAAATGACATCTAATGCAGAAACATTTTACTAGGTGGAGAACACCACAATTTCAATAGGACTGTGGGAAATCATGCTATTTTAAGACACATCTGAAATAGCAGGCAAGATAAATTGGGGTTGGTACCCAAGGAATTCTTGAAAGCACGTTCAAGAGTTAATGCCTAATGAGAAAGCTCATTGAATTCCTTTTAGAGGAATTTTTTTCACCTCCTCCCACAGACAGTGCACAGGTTTCAGTGATGAGAGTGAAAATATCCCTTTGTTCCAAATAACCAAACCATTATAATAAAGTAGCAGTAGGAAAGTTGAGAGCACATATGGTATGTCCAAACGTGATTCTCCTAAGTATTGCTTTAGTAGCCTTGATTCATATACTATTATCTCCCCCAAATTTGGCTGCACAAATCGTTATGGAGCACATTAGAGCCTAATTCCCAAACAAAAGTAATCTTCTCAATTTTATTCCTATAGAAAACACATCAAAATAGCACATATGTCCTAGTAATAGGCTTTAGGGTGATGAGATCTTTTATTTAAAAACAGAAAATCTGACCCAATTCAAGGATTCCATTTACATTACAAAAGAGTTAATTAGTAACATGATGATGATCTCTTCCTCAGTGTTAATTAAGATTCTATTTACATCTATAGTCTAAAGAGAGGTCCACCAGTTCAGTCCACCCTTACCACCATTCCCCAGAATACTGCCAACCACACTGTATGGTGACAATGAAAGGTTCATACAGTTCATGGGGAACAGGGCTCTCAGATCAAGTAAGTTTGGCGAATCAAATCCAGTGTGAAGTATTTTCTAAACATTTTTGGTCCTGGAACCAAGGTTCCCCAAAGTTATTTGACTACAGAATCTTCTTTTCAAGTAGTAATTCCAAATTTCACAACTCCAACTTAGCATTCTTGGGAAGATATTAGAAAATGTTGCTTTTTTGAAAAGATCATAAAATAGTGGCCATTGGCCAATTCCTACCCATGGACATATTCTATCCAGTACGTATAAAGTTGTAAATAAAACTTAAGCCAATAGTGGAAATTTGGAGATTTCACATAAACATCTAGGTTTACCGATACTCCACTCCCCCATGGTGATACTGGCTGAAGCTTAGCAGTGGATTGAGACCCTTCAGACAGAGTACAACACGTTCTTCAGTTCGATAAAGTCCTCTTCATTCTCCACAGTCTCTTCGAATTCACAGTCTGCTTTACGCATGGACGTTACCTGCCTGCTGCTCCCTGGCATTTATCTGCCTTGGAGACTCCGTGAAGAAGAAAGGGAGACATGAAGAAGGCACTGGAAGCCTGCTCCCCTGAGTCGATCAAGTGTAGGTATAATGAGAAAGCTCATCCCTTGTAAACTTCAAAACTTTTAATGTCACACCTTCTCTCCTCCAGTGCTCAAGATCTGTACCTAGACTGTGTACTCCCACCAGATAGTTCAACCAGAATGTCCTGCAATATATTTTCTATGCTAAATTCTCAACATCATCATGCTGTTATTAACAAGAACAAATTATTGAGCACTAAGTTCTAGGCACTGGGCTAATAACCTAGTACTATACCATTTAACGCCTACAGCAACTCTATGGCCTACATCCTTTCATTATCCCCCATTTATTGACGAGAAAACAAGGTTAGACTGGCCAAGGCAGAGCAGAGCAGGCCAACTGTTGCCGGAGCTCGTGGTCTTAACCATTACAACTTACACAGCCTTATTTAAAAAATTGGCTCCAGTGAAGAGCAGACCTGAGGAAGAAGTCGGGCAGAAGGCAATGCCTTATGGTAGACCCAGGAATAAAGAATACAGTTACCTGATGTTGCAGGGTCAGAATTCACCCACAGATGAATCTGAGACACCACACATGCTTGAATTCCCCATGAAGCAAGCAAAGAGGCAACACCTTCAACCTCAAATATTTTTCAGTAGCAACCAAGTCAACAGCTCTAAGTTAACAATTTCTTTGTACCTTTATATGAGCTCTTCAGGTATAATGTGAAGCAATTCACAGATGTTGTAGGATATGTCTCATTTTATGCAAAATGAAACCAGAGCTCTGTTCAGGTTAAAAGACTTGTCTTGGACCTTACAGCTTATATAACAGGGTAAATGGTGAATGTGGAGTTCAAGTTCAGATCTCTGGATTCCAGATCTACATTCATAGTAAGTGACTCTGGCATGGAAAGGGATAGGCATCAGCTTATATAACAGGGTAAATGGTGAATGTGGAGTTCAAGTTCAGATCTCTGGATTCCAGATCTACATTCATAGTGACTCTGGCATGGAAAGGGATAGAAAAGCATTGTCCAATAGACCTGTCTATGGTGATGGGAATATTTTATATCTATGCTGTCCAATTCGTATCCAAATGTGGTTGTGTGACTGAGAAACTGAAGTTTTAAGTATACTTATTTAAAAATAATTTTTATTTAAATTTAAATAGTCAGCTATCTATCCAGAGATAGCATCAGACCCCACGGGTTAAGGGCTCAGTCCTTCAAGACTGCCCCCACTTCAGATGCCAACTGCAAATCCAGGTTATCACCTGGGCTTCTGACCAACCAGCTGTAAATAGGCTACTCCCAAGACCCCTATACATTTAAATTTAAATACTGACTAGTTGCTACTTGTGATATTGTGATTTATAATAATAATATATATTTTGGTCCTTGTCCACGGTTCCTGACATGTAGCTCCTAAAACCCTTGGAATTTCGTAAGTGATAAGAGCAATAAAGAGAAAGGAATGTCTTTTGTTATTCATAAGCCCCTTTCAACCACACCTAAGTTTATGTTAATGAGGTGACTTTTGGAATGCTCCCATGGTGGGGACTGGTAGCAGGGGAACACACCTTGTGATGAGCGGGTTGAAACTTTCAATCCCACCCGCTCCTCACCTCTGGAGCGGGGAGCAGGGAGAGGGATGGAGGTTGAACATTCATTGGCATCTGGAAGAACTGCCAGCTTGGATGTTTTATACATCCAATTACAATAACAATCCAACAGCAGAATGTTATTAGTAGTTAAGGTCATCTCCTTCTCCCCTTGTGTGCTTGTTTTAAATCAAGGGCTAAAATCTTCCCCTCTGTAAGACGTGAGAGAAGTATCTGAGAAAAGCTATTGCCAATTATAATTAGCTTTTGCAGGACAAATTAAATGTTGTTTATAAGTTAAACAATAAAGGTATATTATGAACTCTTTAAAAAAAAAAAAAAGGCCAGTGATTTAATCAATCATGCCTATGTAATGAAGCCTCCATAGAAACTCCAAAGGAAGGGATTCGGAGAACTTCCAGGTTGGTGAACACATGAAGATGCTGGGAGGGTGACCCACCTGGAGGGGGCTCATAAACGCTGCACTCCTTCCCCCTTACCTTGCCCTCTGCATCTCCTCCATCTGGCTGTTCCTGAGTTGTACCCTTTTATAATAAACCAGTCATCGAGTATGTACACGGTTTTCCTGAGTTCTGTGAGCCATTCTAGCAAATGGTTAAACCTGAGGAGGGGGTTCAATGGAACCTCCAATTTATCGCTGGCTGGACCTAGCCCAGGTGACTTGGAATTGGCAGCTGAAGTGGGATGGGGGCAGGCTGTGGGATATGACGCTATGTCTAGGGAGTGTCAGAATCGAGTTAAATCGTAGGACACCTAGCTGGCATCTGAGAATCGCTTGGTGTAGGAAAAACCTTCACACATTTGGTGACCAGAAGTATAGAGATCAGAGCGTAGAGAAGAAAAAACAGAATTTCCCCTTACATTGCTGAACTGTACGACAGAGGGCTAAAAGTTCTATAAATCTTTTTAACCACACTTACTACTGTGTGTGGACCATGAAATACATTTTCATGGAGGCTCCATACCTCCCATATGGGATAAGCAAATGATCAGGAGGAGCCAGAGAAAAGCTCTAGTCTTGGTTTGAACACTAACTTTTTTTTTTTTTTTTTTTTTGCGGTACGCGGGCCTCTCACTGTTGTGGCCTCTCCCGTTGCGGAGCACAGACTCCGGACGCGCAGGCTCAGCGGCCATGGCTCACGAGCCCAGCCGCTCCGCGGCATGTGGGATCTTCCCGGACCGGGGCACGAACCCGTGTCCCCTGTAACTTTTATATTATGCTATCAAGCCATATCTTAAAAAGCAAGAGTGTTTTGAACACAGTGAGTGCTCAGTGAATGTTTTCTTCAGTAAACAAATGAAGGCTTTTGTTTCCTGGTGCACAAAGAACTCAATAATATCAAATGCAGCTTCAGTAACAAAGTTCTAATGAATATTAAAATGCGTTGAAATGTTCAGAGCTAATAAAAATTAATGTAGCTGACTTACATGGGGATTTGCCCAAGGTCACTTAGCAAGGGACTATAGGCAAGTCACCTGGCCTCACCAGTTTCAGTTTTCCCTTCTGTGGAATGAAGGGGTTGGCCCACTGATTCCTAGTCATTTTCAGCTGTCAAATTCTAACTGTCACGCATGTCATGGGCACTCAGTAAACCTTTTCTATTTAATAACTGTAGCTGAGTATACAGCTTAAAGTGATAAAATCAGATCTAGAACCTTTTTTATTCTTTTCACTGAAACCCTTTGCCACCGTGCGGAGTTATTAATGCAGGAAAGTACCTTTTGATCTCTTTTTAGCCAGAGATGCCCCCTCTCCGCGCTGCTGCCTACCATACATATAATGACTTGTAAGCCCTACATTTGCCAAGCCTCATTTTCTTATGATAATGGGCCCAGCATTGTTCTTCTCAGTTCTTCAATTTCCTTATTCATTCAATTCGGCTTGAAATAAAAGCCTCCTCCATTTAAGCCCCAGAATGACACCCTGTTTTTAGTTGACATATACAACATGCATTTTCCAATAAACTAAACAATGTCTGATTGGGGAATAGGTCGGGAAAGCAGAATAATCACAGTCAAAATAACTACAGCAGCAAAGGATTGGATTCACTTAGCAATAGCTTGGATGTATAGCACGGGGCTCCAAAGATCCTAATTTTGTACTTGGGTTTACTATGTTGCTCTTCTTCTAAATGCCTACATAACTGAACAGCCAAGCTTAGTCTCAGATGGCATGCAATCAAAGGAAATAATGGGCCACAGCAAACAACTTCAAAGCCTTGGCACCACTTAGGTTAATAATATATAATTGCTACAATTTCTTTTAGCACAGTACTTTTAATTAAATGTGCTGAAGACTCTATCTACCAACTTATTTTCAGCCATAGGCAGCCATTTTGCACTCCGAAATGAAGCATCTACAATGTGCCTTTTTTCAAAAAGTATTCCTCTCCTCATGAGATTTCCTGTAACACTCACTGGCTTTGAGGTAGGAACAGCCTCTAGTTTCTAAACCCAACTTCAGAGATAGCATTCAAAGAGTAAGCTGTAGCTTTAAAGAGCTACACAAAGCCCTTACCAAGGTTGTATAAATCAGGTGCTATAAACTTTCCATACTGTATTCCCAGGGGATAAAAACAGCAAATAGCCACAAGAGGCAAAAAAACATGGAAAAGAAAAAGGGTTGGGAAAACATCACTTTTATTCTATTAAAATATACAAAAAATATACAAAATATACCCCAAAATATCAAAAAAATATTCCATTCCTAACACTAAACAGAGAAAAGTGAGAGGTGAAAATTTTGATTCCACAGCATCATGATTTAAGACTTTTGTCTAGAATATTTTTCAGTAATTTTCATAATGAAATTGGTAACAATGATTCAGTGTGAACAATAATTCAGTGTTACATAGTCTAGGACTTCATTATTTTTAGGGGCTGCTTTTCACTAGCCCTACTTGAGATTAAACCACAGCATTTAGAAATTTGGCAGTAACCACCAGATAAACTGAAAACCGAACATTTAAAAATGGGTGAAGCCCACCAGGGGCTTCCCTGGTGGCGCAGTGGTTAAGCATCCGCCTGCCAATGCAGCGGACATGGGTTCGAGCCCTGGTCCGGGAAGATCCCACATGCCGTGGAGCAACTAAGCCCGTGCGCCACAACTACTGAGCCTGCACTCTACAGCCTGTAAGCCACAACTACTGAGCCTAGAGTCCATGCTCTGCAACAAGAGAAGCCACGACAACAGAAGCCTGTGCACCACAACGAAGAGTAGCCCCTGCTGGCCACAACTAGAGAAAACCCGCATGCAGCAACGAAGACCCAATGCAGCCATAAATAAATAAGTAAACAAACAAATAAATTAAAAAAATGAAAATGGCTGACCCTATAGTTCAAGACTGGAGGTAGGGAGAGGATGGTTGATTTTCATTATAAGCTAGTTTGCTCTATTTCATTTTTAAATTATGTGCATAAACTACTTTGATAATAGTTGGTTTTTTGTTTTTTTCTTTTAAGTTACAAGACTAAATTTTGGAAAAGAGAGTCTACAAGAGAACTTCAGGAATAATTTTTCCCCCTACCATCTTCATAGCTATACCATACTTTTTGGAGGGGAGGAAGGCAGATTTACCTCCTTTGCCAATATTTTTTCCTGAATATACTAATATCCTTCACATGTTAACAACCCATCAACAGCTTCAACCAGTTCAACAACATTCCCTCCACATCAGCTCTAGGCGAAGAGATGTACCAAGTGCTGGGGATCCAGTGATCGTTAAAACAAGAGTAATCCCAGTCAGCTGTAAGCTTGCACTGACGAAGGGAACTATGCACCAGACACAGAAGGGCTTCAGAGGAGGGAGTGATCAGCTTTGATGCGGGTCAAAATCAACCTCCAGAGAAAGGGGTGAGCTGAAGACCATGCAGCGTGCTGATGACGGAAAGAACAGTGGGGAGTCAAGTGGCTGGGTGGGTCCATCGCCTACGGAACGGGTGGGCTGGGGGCGAGCAAGCAAGAACACTGGAAGGACGAGGGGCAGCAAGAAAGCAGCTGTCTGTCAGCAGAGGCATTTCCTCTGGTAACAAGGACTCGGGCGTGGAGGTGAGGGCCCCTGGACTTGGGCAGTGAGGACTTGCAGAGAGGTATTGAAGGCCCCAAGTGACTGTGTAGGAGTGGCCCAGAACCAAGCACAGGAGAGTCCTGAGGAACGAGAGAGGGCGGGGTCAAGCAGGTGGCCTGACCTCGGGAAGACGGAGGCCTTCTGTACCAAGAATGAAAAGAAGGAGTCTGGAATCAGCAGTGTGGAGCCAAGCAGGGCCTTTCCTGCTTCCCAGTCTGGGAGAGTGCAGGGCTTCCTCTAGAGAAGGCCACGGAGGATAATACGGAGGATGTGTTATCCTTGGAGATGAAAGGAGATGGCAGAGACAGAAAGTTCTGGACGAACGGCCTAAGAGGGTCACAAGGCTGGGGCATTTACTTACAATGCAACTACCATCAGTTTTCCACAGCGCCCAGTAGAAGCGGACGGGAAAGGGGCAGAGCAGAGAGCCACGCTGGGAGGACAGCATCCGGCCTTCTGGGGGGGAATGAAACTCACTGGTCACGTGGACATGCCGTAACCCAGGTGAAAAGCTTTCGTTCTGCAGAGATGGGTGCTCAGGTAGGCGGGTCCTGCAGGAGAGCAGGTGGTGTTACTTAGGCCTGGTCTGTTCTCCCGCCTCATCCTGGATACAGCTGAGCATCAGAGGCGGGATGTCAGTGAGGGGCTGTGGAGGCAGAGACCACACCCCCAGCTTCACCATACACTGCTCATAGCACAGTCCTCTAAAGAGTTACAATTTCAGGCTTCCCTGGTGGCGCAGTGGTTGAGAATCTGCCTGCTAATGCAGGTGACACGGGTTCGAGCCCTGGTCTGGGAGGATCCCACATGCTGCGGAGCAACTAGACCCGTGAGCCACAAGTACTGAGCCTGCGCGTCTGGAGCCTGTGCTCCACAACAAGACAGGCCGCGACAGTGAGAGGCCCGCGCACCACGATGAAGAGTGGCCCCCGCTTGCCGCAACTAGAGAAAGCCCTTGCACAGAAACGAAGACCCAACACAGCCATAAATAAATATAAATTAAAAAAAGAGTTCCAATTTCAGCGGTCAGCTACTCTTACAAATTCCCACAATCAGAAAATGCAAACTTCTGCATTAACATGGATTATTTTTTCTACTGTGGAACCAAAACTCAAACTTGTGCTAGTAGCCACTGCAGCAAGTGGCATGAAGGAGGGAAAACACACACTTCAGGAACATTCCCTCACACCGTCCACTCACATACACCCTTTCTACAGGCTTACTCTCCCCTGCCCTTTGGCCTCTGTCAACACCTGTTTCTACAGTGTAAGTGTGGCTTTCAAGAACAAACCCTTCTACTCCTTTCTGATAAAAACAGCACTGGCCTCTTGGGGTTGGGGAGGAGAAGGGTGATCTAAGATAAACGCTGTTATTCTTCCCCTTCTCTGGGGCAGGTATCAGGGCCTGAAGTACTCCAGAAGTACCTGCGAAGTCAAGAAACCTATTAAATGTGAACCTGCAGCCCTCTGAAAAAGAGACGGAAGGGAGGGAAACTACAGGCCAGTTAGGAAGAAATACCATGGAAAGACCGCATAAAGCAAATGAAAGATTAGCTCATGGTAAATGCACAATAACCTCAGACATTCTCGTACAACCTATAGCTAAGTAGTATTTAGTATTTACCGTATTAGTTCATTCAACAAATAGGTATTCTGGGCCTACTGTGTGAGAGGCACAAGTTAGGTGCTTGGGCTAAGACACAACTATTTGGTATGACACAGGCATGACACCCACGAGGATTCAGGTTCTTTGGAGAGAAAAGCCAGTATGGTTGTTAGCTGTGTTCTTCCCACACTACCCATTCATGCCCAAATAACAAAGGTCTTCAAAAAACAAAAACAGAAAACTCTGAAGCCATTGTTATTTTTTTTTTATAGCACAAGCTCTTGCATTGCATTCCATTGTTTTTACAGAGCAAATCTCTCAAAAGCCACACGGCATTACATTTCTTAATAGGAGCCGCAGCTGCTGCGTGTCTCTTTATTTGACTGGGCAATTCACACATGATAGGCTGTTTGAAAACCAACTTGAGAGGAGGGCTGAGGAGGATATCAGGAGCCCAGGCCAGAACTGCCACCACCTCCTCTACTCTCTACATCCCAGTTTGGAATTCTGAAAGGAGTTTAAAGCTCTCTTGCAGGGGCCCGCCAATGAGTCAGCAGGGAATCTCCAGGGATGGCCAACGTGTCTCTGCCCCTCTGTCATTCCCTCACTCACTCACTCCTTCATTCCTTCCACAAACATGTGTGGGGCACTAAGCATCCACTCTGAGCCTGGCCCTGCCCTAAGCACTTGGGTCGCAGGCATGAGGAGGTTATAAGATAGATGTTGTTCCCATGCACACAAGGAGGGGAAGGGCTTTCAAGGCAGAGGGCATGGCAAGTACAGAGGATGGGGGGAGGCTGGTAGGGCCACAGGAAGCAAAGTTTAGGAAAACAAGATGCTGTGGGCAGGGTTGAGGGTGTGTTTTTCTTGGACCAGTCCTGCACCCTCCACTGGCCCTCTCCATTCATGGTCCATCCCAGCTGCCAGGTACAAGCTTGGTTCCAAGCAGAACCCTGCCTGCTGTTTTCAAGGGGTTGCTGTGGCCCAGCTGCCCATGAGGACCATAGGGGACTGGGTGGCAGGTTGGGGGTACCATGGAGGGGCTTCGATCTGTCATGAGCTGTACTTTTGGCCAAAATGTAATTCTGCTGTCTTGCAGCAGAATTACCTAACAATGTGGGGCCAGATGCATCCTCATGGGGTAAAAATGGAAGAGAGTGACATGTGCCTGGATAGTTGTAAGTGGCCCATTCTCTTAGTTTTAGGCAGAATTTTTCAGTCAGTGAAAAAAACAAGTCTTTCTATACAGAGAGACAAGAAACATGCCATTAAAAGCTCAGCATTTTTCTAGTTTTAGAAAAATGTCAAGGAGTAGTGGGCAGGGTTGAGGGTGTGTTTATCTTGGACCAGTCCTGCACCCCTGCTGGCCTTTTCCATTCATGGTTCATCCCAGCTGCCAGGTGCAGGCTTGGTTCCAGGCATAATCCTGCCCCATGTTCACCATGGTTCTACCCTGTGGTGGAAGAAGATGAAAGCCCAGAAGTGCCCGATGCCTTGGACATGCTACCCTGTGATTTGGTCCATCTTGTGCTTTATGGCAAACCAACTTGGAAAAGAAAAATCTCCATGTTCCAAACAAGATGAGTCAATGTCTGATACTGCAAGGGCCAGTCTCTGTAAACAGAAACTAAATCCATAGACACGTGGAAAAAGCTACCACAAGCTCAACACTATTCAGGGTAACAGATGAAAAAGTCAGGATCTCCACACAGGGCTCTAGAGTCTCTGTGGAAATTCAGATCAAGGCTGGAGGAATGCATGTGAAAAGTTAAAGACCTGGCAGCATCTGGAGACAGTGATGATCCTAATGACCAGGCAAGAGGAGCAAGGAGGGAACTGACTGATGTTGCAAAGTTAAGTGTATATTTCAACAACCAGAATACAGAGAAAAATCAATTCTACATCAAGGTTTCTAAAAAAGAGGACACAAAGCAGACTTGACAGATCATCTCAAATGTCTTCAGATGGTGTGAGCCTCAAATGAAAGTACAGTTTGAAATCTTCAGGAGAGGGGAAAGGAAAAGGCTGAACTTTGTCAAGAACAAACAGAACTTTTCAGGCTATTATTACCTTCGAGGCAGATCATGAAATAAAGCAAGAGTAGGAAAGTTCTGGAGCAGATGACAGGATGAGTCATGTGGATAAAGAGCTGGAAACCTTAAAATGCCATTCAAACACCTTGAAGAAAGGCTGGAAAGAGCCATTTCTTCTTCTCAAAGCAAACTCTGTTCCTTGAACTAAAAGTTCACCATCACAGGGTGAGGGTGTGGGAGGATATTCTCATCTCAAGACAGGAGGCTACAGACCTGAGACAACTCAACAGCGATTAAACTCGAGCTTCTAAAGTGGATCCTCGTGCATCTGATGAGCCAGATGGCACACCTGCTCCCATCCCTGGGCATCGGCTGCTACTCCTTTTGAGACAGGAAGATCTCAAACCCTTCCCTCTCAGATTCTCTCCTTGGATGCCAAACCTTTTGCTTCCTCCATTGCCAAATCCAAAGTTTTCAATGGAGGGCTGGGAGTCAGAGAAAGTTTGCCATCATTAAAATAATGCTCATCTCAACAGAATTCCATTCAGTTGACATGTTCAAAACGTATAATAGCAAACAAGCAAGCAAGGTGATAATGATAAAATTAACATGGGTCAGGGACTTCCCTGGTGGTCCAGTGGTAAAGAATCCGCCTTCCATTGCAGGGGACTCGGGTTCGAGCCCTGGTCAGGGAACTAAGATCCCACATGCCGCGGGGCAATTAGGCCCGCGTGCCACAACTACTGAGCTCGTGCGCCTCAACGAGAGAGCCCACATGCCGCAAACTACAGAGCCCAAGCACCCTGGAACCCACACACCACAACTAGAAACCCATACGCCACAGCTAGAGAGAGGCCCGCGCACCGCAACAAAAAGATCCCGCATGCCTCAATGAAGACCCCGCACCACAACTAAGACCTGACGCAGCCAAAAATAAATAAATAAATAATTTTAAAATGATAATAAAGTTTTCAATGCATCCAAAGGTGGCATTTATGGGAAGAGGATTTCCTCTTCCTCTCCCTCCTCCAGAAAGCATGGATAACCCCTGTCCACCACCTGCCACCCTCCACAAGCACAAGCTGGCTTTCCATCAAGGGGCTCTTGTCCTTATCCTTCTAGTGGTTAGGGACACCCCCATGCAGAATATGGAAGTCTGCTCCCTTCTGGGGGATGGGAGAGGGAGGCGGGGGTCACTGAGCTACCACATGACCCCACTGGTCAAAATTCTGACACACAGGGCTTTGAGTCATTTTGCATCTCTCTCTTCTGATGTATTATTGAGTTATTTACACTGAGTCAAAAAACAAAACAAAACAAAACAAATCTCTTTTACATAGTGGTTATGCTTTTGCCCAATTGCAATGTGATATAAAGTTTACACAGTATTCGGTGAAAAGAGATAGTTTAAATTATACTCATTACTATACATTCTAAAAAATATAAGCAGCAAAATTGAATCTGATGAGCCAGGCCATTATTCCCTAATGATTTGTTCTCCACAAGCAGTTCAGCCACCGGGGACATTTGAAATAGCAAAGTGCTGCTCTTCTTGTCAATGGCTCTACAGGCCACCGTAGTAAGAGAAAGGTCAAAAGTTTCCTGTTGGCCTCTGTAAACTTTTAGTTGCTTTAAAAAAATCTACTCGAATAATGTGGGAGTCAAACCTAACAATGATATTCATCTACAACATGTAAAAATCTCAGTGACTAATGCCCTCCATACCTTTTGCTGTATGCATTCAAAAGGATTTCCCTTGAAAGGAAATGTCAAAATCAAAGGATGTCTTGTTGAATCAGTGAGCAAGCCCTGGGTGGGGTTGTCAGCGTGAAGACGTATTCTGGTAACTAGAGGCATTTATACACGTTCAGCAATTTTGTATAGGCAAAATGTCATCTACTTTTTTTTTTTTTTTTTTTTTGCGGTACGCGGGCCTCTCACCGCTGTGGCCTCTCCCGTTGCGGAGCACAGGCTCCGG
>NC_041219.1:349312-436546 GCF_002837175.3 Physeter macrocephalus | reverse complement strand
TGGCCTCTCCCGTCGCGGAGCACAGGCCCCGGACACGCAGGCTCAGCGGCCATGGCTCACGGGCCCAGCCGCTCCGCGGCATGTGGGATCCTCCCAGACCGGGGCACGAACCCGTGTCCCCTGCATCGGCAGGCGGACTCTCAACCACTGCGCCACCAGGGAAGCCCTCATCTACTTTGAGTCAGAATTTCTTTTTTTTAATCTTCCAGTTTAGGAAGATGTTTGGTCACAGGAGCAAGAGCATTTGCAATGAGATACGTGTCAGAGTGTATCATATGGAACACTTCAAACAACAATAAAAAACCAAGTTTCCTTCTAACTTCCGGTGAAAAGATGTACTTTGGTAAATTACATTTGCTACTATAAAAATGTGTTCTGTTTCAAGAGATGCTTTGGGAATAGCCTGGGATGGACAAAGGGCAGGTCCATCTGTGACCAAGAAACAGTCCTATAATTTAATAAACTGAGGCAGGTTCAATCACACCACCATTTGCCCTGCTGATTTGTTCATTCTGCTTTGAAAACTTCATGAAAATGAAGACATTCAGGGCTAAATGGGAAAGATCCCTGCTGGCCTGACCCTAAATGGGGATAATGGTGTTGGCAGGTGGGCCCACATGCCCTGCTAGACAGATGTCAGCTTGGCAGCCTGTCACCCTGACTGGGAAGGACAGACAACTCTCTGATCACATGATGAACCAGATCTGCACTTTCCCTGGGTTGTAATTGGATATCTCCACACATGCTTCAGGAACCAGCGATGGTCTCTAGGTAGCCCTTTAACAGATCACAGAAGTTTCTGCTGCTGACTGCCCACTGGCCTTGAAAATTTCCTCCATGAAATGTCTACAAAATGTCATGGACTAAGAGTTTCAAGAGAATTGTTCCTGGTCCTGTGTAGCTATGCAATTAATATTTGGGTACCTAGTAAATAAAACCAAGACACCCTGTTTATTTTTAGCCATCCAGAAAGTTAGTTAATTTGCAAAGCAGTTACTTGATTTTAGCAAACATTCTGTAAATAAATTGAATAAATTTGCTAGCTATAATAAAAGACTTAGATTCAATGTGACTTTTCAATGTCTGTCACTTTGAGCAATTAGAGTGAATAACAGATGTTTGGTCTTTAAAATTTTTAAATGATAAAAACCTTTTAGCGGAAACAGACTCATAGAGAGAACAAACTAGTGGTTATCAGTGGGGCGAGGGAAGGGGGTAGGGTAAGAGAGGGATAGGGAATTAAGAGGTACAAGCTATTATGTATAAAATAAATAAGTTACAAGGATATATTATAAAACACAGGGAATATAGCCAATATTTTATAGTAACTATAAATGGAGTATAACCTTTAAAAGTTGTGAGTCACTATGTTGTACACCTGTAACTTAGATAATATTTTACATCAACTATATCTCAGTTAAAAACAATACATTAAAAAAAAATACCTTTTAGCAACATTATAAGCATTGGAAAGTGAAGGGAAAAAAGAGGCATCCTTAATTCCAACGCTGTAACATAGTGATTATTTATTCATCTTAAGATGCATAATTTACTTAATTTTATATTATATATTATATAAATTATACTCATGCTATACATATAACTCTATATTCTGATTTTTCATTTATTTTCTATATGCTAGTTTTCATGTTTTCTAATATTGTATTCCACTGAATTAGAATTTGTTTAATATGGTCTGCTTATTATTTTTGCTAGAGTTTTAGCAATTTATTTTAATAAACTATAAATCACCTCTCAATGTTAAGTGTTAAAAAGTTAAAGATAACTTTTATTACAAGAAGAATTCCAGAAGAATAAATTAACATATATAAAATAGTTAAGAAGGGCAGAAATATGTAAATTAGTACTCTGCACATATAAGTAGTTTTCAAATACAACTGCTATTGAAGGCTGTCATTTCTTTTCAAAAGTGTTACTACACCAACAAACAATCCATACACACTTAAGCGGTAATAATGAATACTAAAGAAATACTGGCACCACTAAACACTGTACATGAATTGTCACATTTAATCTTCATAATCATCTATGCCTCCATACTATTATTACCCCCATTTTACAGATAAGGAAAAGTGAGGCTCAAAGAGGCTAAGTAACTTGAAGGAGGTCATAGAGCTAAGATGGGATTCAAGCATCTTCATCCAAAGCCAACATTTAGTCAAGATGCTGTTAACTTTACTGGTCCCCCAAAGAAAACATAACTGCCAAAAACCTAATCTATTACTAAAAGATATCAATTGATTTTTAAGTTCTTTTTCCTTGAAAATGATTGTTACCATACAAATGATTCTGATACCCTTTTCCATCCCCATCATAGAGTGATATTATTCTGTACATGTATCATAAAAGATCCATAAATGGTTTACTGTAATGTATCAATGATCCATAATATCCCATGCAAGAACCTTGGTATATTCCAGCCCAGTTCACACACCATTGTGTCTACTCCAGAAAAATCACTATCTATAATCTCAAGAGCTCAATGCCATTGAATTTCAATTAAGGTAAGGTGTGGCCCTGACAGCTTCCAGAAAGTCACTGTGACAGTTTTGAAGGTGGTAGCATCACTGTTGACTAACTTTCTATAACACTGTTACACAATCAGCACCAAAAAAATGAGGAATGAGAAAAAGATGACTTCCCAAAATACACAGTCCATGTTCTTTTGGGTTATGGGCATTAAAAAAGTGTTGGCAGCTGTGTGCTGCTCTGGAGTGACCCCCTTCTCCTCCTCCACCCCTCCCAATCTGGTTATGTTTTTGAGAGGAACCCTAGCAAAGTGAAGAGCATGCAGATAAAGGATGTCAGCCTGGTGAGAGACCTGGACAGCATCGCCTACTCATCCATTCACACATCAGTACATTTCCAAGGTACACCTAGAGTGTGTCAGGAGCCAGGGAGCCAAAAAGAAAATAAAATAGCTCTTATCCTTATAAAGCTCATAGTTCTCTGGGGGAGTCAGAGAAAATAATGGCGGTATAATAAAATATGTGGCTTAATATAAGTAATGGGAGGTGCTGTCAGATCACAGAGAATGGAGCGGAAAGTGAGGAGCTGAGATTCCTATACCCACACTCCACCAGGTCTAGGCTCTTAGGATCAGCACTGGAGGCACTAGGACCCTCCTGTGAGGGAGATGCGCCAAGGGAGTGTCATCCTGATCTGGAGCAAACCATCAAGGCCTATTCCCTGATGAGAATCTCTAGTTACCTCAAACCAAACCATCTGCCTTGGCAGTGGAGAGGGGTTGTGTTGAACAAAGATTTGGGTAAGTAAATAACGTTCACTTGCAGTTGGTGACTACTTTTTAAGAAGGGGGAAACTCACTGTCTATTTAGTGGCTAATTCTATCCAAGAGAGACTGATGCCAGTATTTTAAAAGAATTCCCATGAACTGGCTTCCCCCTAAACCAGTGATCCTAAAACTGTGGCCAGTACAGATCTCCTCCTAATTATTTACCACCAGCCCCCAAAGAAATAAGCAGGCAAATTAGAGTAAGCATTTAGAAACTTGATGTATTTGTTGGATCTCATTAAAAAACAAAACAGGGCTTTGCATGTGTTCTGTTTGTGTTTATTTCATTTTTGTAATAAATTCATTTTATTATATTTTATGAAAGCATTGGTTCATGACAGATGAGAAAAAAAAGTCTTTCAGCACAAATAGTTTGAAAGGCACAGCTCCAAATAACTTTGAGTGCTTAAGTACACAGAAATGCATCTTCCCTTTTAAAAAAGAACAAGGAACGTAAAATAACAATGAAGTTTTTTTAAAAAGCATGTAGTCTTCAGGATAAGATTCTCACCCAAGTTTTTAAGAACTGCTGTTTATTTGTTTTATCTTTTTCAAGCACTGGGCCCCCGACACTTTAAATGCATGGGCTCATTCAATCCTCAGAGCAACCCAGCAAAGTAAGAATTATTATTTTACCAATGAGTAAATTGAGCCTTAAGAAAGCCACGTCACAAGCCAGTGACCTATGGCTAGGAGGGGGCAGAGCAGCAAGGTGAACCTATCCAATTGCAAAGCCAAACCTGATACTGTCCAATAGAACTCAAAATCTACTCAGTTACTAATAAAATGGTGTAAAGTCTGTCTAATCTCTTAGGCAATCAAGGTATTCCCCATCACCCCACCTGTTCCTAGAGATGTGAGAGAACTAACTAGAAAACTCAATTGCCATACAGCTTCAGAGACCAAAAGTCGACAGTTTATCCTTTTAGGATAAAATTATAAACAAAAAGAATAGAAAATTATAATGTTTATTTATTTTTTTGGCCAAGCCGGCTTGCAGGATCTTAGTTCTCGACCAGGGATCGAACTCGGGCCCCTGCAGTGGAAGCTTGGAGTCCTAACCACTGGACAACCAGGGAATTCCCTATAATGTTCATGTAGATTTGGATAAACTAAATAATGGACAACTACAGCCCTGACAGCAAGAATTTATCTCTGATACTAAAAAAAGAGACATCAACATACGCTCAACTACCTGTGCCCAGGGGTTGGCAAAACACAACCCATGGGCCAAATCCAGCACACAGGCTGTTTTTATAAATAGAGCGTTATTGGAATACAGCCATTCCGTTAATTAAAGTATTGTGAATGGCTGGTCTTGGCTAAAATGGCAGAGCAGAGTAGCTGTGACAGAGACTATAAAACCTACAAAGTCTAAAATGTTTACTCCCTGGCTTTTAACAGAAAACGTCTGTCAACCCCCGTGCCAATAAGACAGGCAACAGCACAGAGCACAAATCAATAATGTAAGCCTCCATCTCATGTTATGCATTAGGATCAAGAGTCTGATATATCAAAACTTCTCCAACATTGTTATTAGGCATAGAGAGCTGACTTGCATTCTGGATATTTTTCCCTTGTCAACTTTTTAAAGGAGAGTGTACCCACGAGCTAACTCACCCAAATAAGGATGCTGGAAAGACAAAGGGTTTTAAGAGACCCCCAAAATAAAGAGGCTCTATCATCAACTGGGTAATAGCAGTGTATAAGAACTACCACTGACTCCAGACACACATTTTTAGCACGTTCCACATATTTGTAAGGATTTCAGGTAATCCTCCCAACAACCCCATGAAGGTGCGGCCACTGAGACCCAGCGAGGTTCAGAACCTGATTAGAACAACAGTGACTAAGCTAAGTGAGTGCCTGACCTAGAGTTTGGTCTCAACATAATCTACAACTCTAGGACTTCCCTGGTGGCGCAGTGGTTAAGAATCGCCTGCCAATGCAGGGGACACGGGTTCGAGCCCTGGTCCGGGAAGATCCCACATGCCGTGGATCAACTAAGCCCGTGTGCCACAACTGCTGAGCCTGTGCTCTAGAGCCCGCGAGCCACAACTACTGAGCCTGCATGCCTAGAGCCCACGCTCCGCAACAAGAGAAGCCACCACAGTGAGAAGCCCGTGCACCACAATGAAGGGTAGCCCCCGCTTGCCGCAACCAGAGAAAGCCTGTGCACATCAACAAAGACCCAACACAGCCAAAAATAAATAAATAAATATTTTAAAAACATAATCTACAACTCCAAAGTTCACCCTCAGAATCATTTCTCTGTAGTGTTGCAAAGACAGCAATGCCCAAATTAACCTAAATTAATCTAAATTCACCTCAAAATGTAAAGTAACCAGATATGCCCACATTTTAGGAAATGAGAATTTGTTAATATTTTAGACAAACAAAATGAAGAAAGAGATATTTGTAACCTTGCTATCGCCTTTGAAAACAAATGCTTTACCCACTGACAATTTTATTTACTTAAATGAATCCATGTTTCTGTTTTAACAAAAGACAGGAAAAAAATGTGATTGAGACACATCTTAATTACAGGCTTTTCTGGTTCTAATATGAACTGTATCTTCCTATTACATTATACTTTCCAGAAGAACAATGCAAATTTAAATCCTTCTGAAGGGAAAAATATCTTTTAGTGGGTTTATGTTTGCAAAGAAATAAGAAAGCATTTGCAGAGTCAAGTTTTCCCAAAATACATACACACACACCCCAAATAAGTACAGATTACAAAACTAAATAGGCATTTACATCCATTATTTTCATTTTCAATCTTACTGCTAATTTAGGAGGAGTTGTTCAATTCCAGTCTGGTTCATATAAAAAAAGGTTCATTAATAATTTCCAAACAGATATGGATGCAGTCAACCAAATTGATAAAAACTATAGTGAGAAAATAAATTGTACTTAATCCTAAAAAGTTAAAATACTCCAGTTGGTCATCTATTTTTGCATAAATGATAAATGAACTGAATCACGTGTGTCTTCAAAGTCAATTTTGACATACATCATTCTGTTTGTCACAGAATTTTAGTCAGAAATACATGTCCCATAGCATACAGACAACTGCTAAATGGCAAAAACATCTTGAATTTTGTAGTATTTAAAGATAATTCTTCTCCATCAAAGGGTTATATGCTTTTTGGAATTTGAGTTTCATAAACACTGTAATTTCACTGTTAAACATATTTACAGGGTCATAAATATTCAAATTATGTAACAAAGATAGTGCAAGTGGCTGATAAAATGTGATTAACATTCATTTACAGTAGCGTAGCAGGCTTTGCCAAATGCTACTTCCCATAATAGGCTATGAGGTTCTGATTGCATTAAGCTTCCTGATTATTCTTTTCTATCCTATGGTATTTCAACACTATTTCTGAGATTCCAAAAATCATCAACAAGTGGATTTTAACGTTTTTTGAAGTTCACAAGGTCTCTGGTTCATATTAAGATTTTTCCTAAATGCCTATGTTTTCTGAGTTCATACTTCTGAATTTCTCGTATCCAAAAACAATAGTTACTTTCCAATTCTGCAATCTTTCCAGTTTAACTCTATAAAACTGAGACCTCTAACAAAGGATTCTTCAAGCTTTTCATGTTGGTTTCATGTAAATAAAGGAACTTTTTCTTTTTTAAAAGCACATTACTCTCAATTTTCTCTGGTATATTTATGATATATTCTGTCTCAGAAAGATACAATAAACATGATTATTATGTTTTAAACAGTAAACACTGCTGTCAGCACATTACTTTCATTAAGTGAATTCTATCGTTTGGTTTCATAAACAGCAGCTGGTAATTCTTGCTGAGTTTCATTACTTCTTCAGAGCCATCAGCAAGCCTTGGGATGTGACTCTTTACAATTAAGAAACTTTGTATATTACAGAGACCTCTAAACTTGTAATCAACTACAGATTCAAATTATGTCCTTTTATAGAATCATAGATCTTTGTATAACCAAATACACTCCTATTGTCCCACCAAAATACCTTCTAGGCTATTAAAATTGTGCCTATTCTTGCCTAAACTTGTAAACTTAGGGCCAGCCTAAAAGGATGTTGAGGCAGCTTTGTCATAGTCTTATTCAAATTCTTTGTGTTCTAAAGTTTGAAAACAACTTTTGAAAAAATTTTAAAGAATCTTGGCACCAATACATAATATATGCCAATAAACATATTTCTGGTTCAACAAAATACCATTTAGCACAGTGCAATCTCCTCGTTTACATACCTTTCAGCACTCATAAGAATATAAAAATTCTCAGTCGGAAACAACTAACATTTTAACAGCTTTCACGCTGGTGACCTTCCTGCTAAGAAACTGAAATAAGAGAAAACATTTAAAAAATCTGATTTTTGAGGGTCTATACAATTATTTAATGAGCACTTACTCCATGCCAGGCACCACACTATGTGCTGAGGCAGAACCCATACGTGACAGATAATGGGTCACAGTCTATGGAGGACAGATATTAACAAGTGGTCACGCAAATGATCAATTACAATTAGAGTGGGCTTAAAATTTTCCTTTTATTATAAAAGTAATTATCACAGCCACAGTAAAAGCTCATATTTGGGAGTACATGATGGGGCCAGGCATCATTCTAGTATTTCATACATATTCATACATATTCATTTAATCCTCAATGTAACACATACATATAGAAAATTTGGAAGATACAGAAAGATTTTTAAGTTGTCCCATTTACTCAGAAATAATAATGGTAATATTCTGAGGTACATATATCATATTTTATTAACAGTAGATTTTTTTTCCCTACTTAATGAGACACCTTGAATAGTTTCCCTTGTCTTTTTTTATTTTTATAAATTTATTTATTTTATTTATTTTTCGTTTTGGCTGCATTGGGTCTTCGTTGCTGCGTGTGGGCTTTCTCTAGTTGCGGCGAGCGGGGGCTACTCTTCATTGCAGTGCGCAGGCTTCTCATTGCAGTGGCTTCTCTTGTTGAGGGGCACCAGCTCTAGGCGTGCGGGCTTCAGTAGTTGTGGTTTGCAGGCTCAGTAGTTGTGGCTCGTGGGCTCTAGAGCACAGGCTCGTAGTTGTGGTGCACGAGCTTAGCTGCTCCGTGGCATGTGGGATCTTCCCCGACCAGGGATCGAACCCGTGTCCCTGAATTGGCAGGCGGATTCTTAACCACTGTGCCACCAGGGAAGCCCTCCCTTGTCTTTAAATACTTTTCAGTCATAATATTAGTGCTTGCATAACATTCCAATACTTATGCATACCATAATCAATTTATTTCTTGACTCGGATATTTATGTGGCATATAATTTTCATTAAAAAAACAAAACTGTGATTATCATTCTTATGCCTAAATCCTGATCTCTGATTATTTCCTTCGGATAGATTTCTAAAAGTAAGATTTGCAGGGTCCAGTTATACTCCAGAAAGAGTGTATCAATTTATACTCCCTAGTGAGGAATTATGTTTATCATGCCACACCTTTGCTGCATCAAATCTTATCCTAAAAAAAAAAAATACATTTTCCGACTTAAAAGTAAAATCACATCTCATTTGTGTATGGTCAACCTGTGTAGCAAACATTCCTCAGCTCTGGTGACATGTTACCTATTTTTTTTAAGAAGACAATTTAATCATATTAAATAACATTAATATTCAGAAAACCGGGCTTTCCTGGTGGCGCAGTGGTTAAGAATCTGCCTGCCAATGCAGGGGACATGGGTTCGAGCCCTGGTCTGGGAAGATCCCACATGCTGCGGAGCGGCTAGGCCCGTGAGCCACAACTACTGAGCCTGCGCGTCTGGAGCCTGTGCTCTGCAAAGTGAGAGGCCCGCGCACCGCGATGAAGAGTGGCCCCCGCTCGCCGCAACTGGAGAAAGCCCTCGCACAGAAACGAAGACCCAACACAGCCAAAAATAAATAAATAAATAAATAAATAAATTTATTTTAAAAAAAAATTCAGACAACCTCACATGACAAACATTACACACGTATTTTCCTAGAACTCAAGGAAAAGTCAGTAAAACTGGAGTTCCCTAATGTAAATATTTCCTGCCAGAAGTCAGGACATTAGGATATTTTCTCAGATTAAATTCATGTTGAGGCCTCTAAATGCCAAAATGGTAGAAGAAAAGAACTATGATTCAGCACACAGAATATACTGATTTAGAAACAGTGACTAAAATAAAATAAAATGAAGAGTGAAGCATTTGCCACAGAGAAATGACCATAACAAAAATGAGATATACAAGCAACTCCACCATGGAGAGAAGAGACAGAATGCATAATGCATCATTCCCAAATGATTCATTACAACTTCTGGAAAAAAGTCAAAGTCACAACTGGAGATACCCTCACCCACACTGTATCTGGCCTTGAATTCTTTTCTGCTAATATCCTTCAAGAGCCCAGGAAGTTGCTAGAAAATGGATACAACAGATAACAGACTCCCTGAACAGCTGAACTTACTGGGGAAAAAAATTAAAAACAAGAGATGGGGAAAGATTTCTTCTTTGTATAAATGTGCTACTGGACTAAATTTGAAGAGGAGATATAAAAAGAGAAGAAAGAGAGAGAGAGAGAGAGGGAGGGAGGGAGGGAGGGAGGAAGGAAGAAAGAAAGAAAGAAAGAGCTGCTCATCGTTGGCTAAAGGTGGACTGCAGGACTAGAATTCTGGACAAGAGACATCTCATATGTACCCTGGATTGAGTAAGTTCAGCTAGTGCCCACGGCACCACCCCCATCACCAAAGTGTTAGAAAATATGCATTCTTCAAGAAGGAAAATTCCAGGGAGGTCCAAAGAAAAATAACATTGACAACAAACAGACTTCTGGTTGTCAAGGGGGTTGGGGGGAGGGATGGACTGGGAGCTTGGGATAAGCAGGTACAAACTATTGTATATAGAATGGATAAACGTCAAGGTTGTACTGTATAGCACAGGCAACCATATTCAATATCCTATGATAAGCCATGATGGAAAAGAATAAATATATATGTATAACTGAATCACTGCTGTATAGTAGAAATTATCACAACATTGTAAATCAACTATACTTTAATAAATTTCTAAAGAATTGATAAGAATGTATTTCCAACATTTCTACTGTCTATATAATAGAAAAAGGCACTCATTATAATTCTCTATATTTGTGAAAAAAAATTGATGTCATATAAAATTAAATGTTTTTAAAAGTGTCAAGGCAGGTTTAACTTTTTTTCTCAATAAGAATAGATTAAATTTCTTTCTGATAATGCATCTTTTCATGACTTTGAAATAATAAACTTCTTTTTAAAAATATTAAGATAACATTAATGATTATTATGAGACAATTAAAAAGACAAATGAGAGGATTAAGTTCCAAAGTAGGGACTTCCCTGGTGGTCCAGTGGTTAAGACTCTGCGCTCCCAATGCAGGGGGCCTGGGTTCCATCCCTGGTGGGGGAACTAAGATCCCACATACCACAGCTAAGCCCGCACGCCACAACTAGAGAAGCCCATGTGCTGCAATGAAGACCCACCACAGCCAAAAAAACAAAACACCGAAAAACAAAAAAAAACAAAGTAGCCTCCATTAGTTCCTCAAAAAATTAAAAATAGAAATTCCAAAAGAAAGGAAATCCCTGACTCAAGGAGATATCTACACCCCCATGTTCATTGCAGTATTATTCTCAACACATGGATACAACCTAAGTATCCATGGATGGATAAATGGATGAAGAAAATGTGGTGTATATATACAAAGTGGAATATTACTCGGCCACAAAAAAGGGGCAATTCTGCCATTTGCAACAATATGGATGAACCTTGAGGACACTATGTTAGGTGAAATAAGTCAGACAGAGAAAGACACATACCATATGATCTCATGTACGTGTGAACTCTAAAAAAAAAAAAAGTCAAACTTACAGAAACAGAGAATAGAATGGTGGTTGCCAGGGGCTGGGAGGTGGGGAAATGGAGAGATATTAGTCAAATGGTACAAATTTCCATTTATAAGATGAATAAGTTCTGGGTATCTAATGTACAGCATGGTAACTAGTTAACATTACTGTATTACATACTTAAAAGTTAAGAGAGTAAATCTTAAATGTTCACACCACACACACAAAAATTTGTAGCTATGTGAGGTGAAGGATGTGCTAACTAACCTTAATGTGGTAATCATTTCCCAATATATACATATATCAAATCATCATGTTGCATACCTTAAATGTACAAATGTTATACATCAACTATATCTAATAAAGCTGGGAAAAAAATAGAGTAACCTCCATTAGCTGATATAATGAAATGGATATATATATATATATATATATAAAAAACTTAACACAAACATCATGCAGTACACAGATTTTTTTTTTTTTTTTTTTTTTTGCGGTACGCGGGCCTCTCACTGTTGTGGCCTCTCCCGTTGCGGAGCACAGGCTCTGGACGCGCAGGCTCGCGGCCATGGGCTCCGCGGCACGTGGGATCTTCCCGGACCGGGGCATGAACCCGTGTCCCCTGCATCGGCAGGCGGACTCTCAACCACTGCGCCACCAGGGAAGCCCTGTACACAGATTTTTAAAAACTTATTTGAAACAGATGGGAGAAGCAAGTAAATTCACATCTGTTGCACACCTAACTCTGAGCCAAGGTTTTATAATGACTTTATAAGAGTCATCTAATTTCATCTTCCCAACAGTGCTCTGTGATGGACAGCATTATCCTTAATTTTATATAGACAAGAAAACTGAAGCTCAGAAAGGCAACATAATTTGCTAAAGGTCTTGTTACTAGAAAGTGATAGAATAAGAACTGAAACTTAAGTCAGATGGCTCCTGGTACTTCCATGTCTTCTATAGAATATGCAAATCAGGCATGACAAATGTTTATAGGGAAAATAACTAGGATGCTTTTCGATGGGACTATAATCTCAACTGCCTCATTTCTTCAATCAGAACAAACACATACCTGCCCACTCCATAGAAGAGTTGTGAGCATTAGGTGTGACTATGCATGTATGCGTACTTGATAAACTGCAGAACACCAGGTACGGTTTTACTGGCTCTGTAACTATTTTCAAGGAAGGAAAAGGACCAATGTGTAGAAGTTGCATATGGGGAAGCAAACTGATCCTTGTAAAAGGAAGAACTTTCCTCCAATTACATCTGCCCAAACTTCCTTATGAAGGGTTGAGTTGCCTACCACCTTTCAAAGGGTTCAAGCACAAGCCCAATGACTGACTACTTGTCTGAGATTCTGGATGGGTAGGAAGAAGATGAATTAGACAACCTTAACGTCTGGTCCACTTCTCACATTCTCCAATGCTAACAACATCTTAGAACAGACTCTTTTCCAAAGGAAAGGAATACCTTTCCCCCTTTAGCACCTCTATCCTGATTATTGGGGGTTATTCTGAAATGCAAAAGACAAATGGCTAAAAGGGAGAGAAAGAACTTAAAATGATCACCTGCAGAAGTAAAAGTACAGGTAGTCATCTTTTCGCCTCACCTATTCAATCCTTCTTGCCCCAGTAGCTGGCTTACTTCATGATCTCTTGGATACATTTGAGTCAGGAGCCTCCAAACTTTTTTAATGGTACACTCCATAAAGAAAAATATGAGCATACTCTCAATGTGCTTCCATTTCTACATTTATACATTATGCACATTCACTACTGTGCTAATATATATTGGGTATTGTATACAAAAACAAAAAAACACAAAGTCTAAAAGAAGACAAAAAAAATATATGACATTTTCTTCCAGGGCATCACTGTGTACCTTGTTTTCCCCTTTGTAAGCCTGATCACTCACTTCTTTCTCCCAAGGGTCATCAAGGCCTCTTTTTTTGGTTTTTGTTTGTTTATGTTGTTGATTTTAATAAATTTATGTATTTTTTAAAATTCATTTTTGGTTGCGTTGGGTCTGTCGCTGCACGTGGGCTTTCTCCAGTTGCGGCGAGCGGGGGCTGCTCTTCTTTGCAGTGCGCGGGCTTCTCATTGTGGTGGCTTCTCTTGTTGTGAAGCACAGTCTCTAGGTGTGCAGGCTTCAGTAGCTGTGGCATGCAGGTTCAGCAGTTGTGGCTCACAGGCTCTAGAGCACAGGCTCAGTAGTTGTGGCGCACGGGCTTAGTCGCTCCGTGGCATGTGGGATCTTCCCGAACCAGGGCTTGAACCCGTGTCCCCTGCACTGACAGGCGGATTCTTAACCACTGCACCACCAGGGAAGCCCCATCAAGTCCTTTTGATTCCACCTCTCATATCTCCTTCATATTTCAACATTTCCACTCCCAAGGTCAAGGCCAGAACTGAGGCCTTCACTATGCCATGGTAGAATACGAGAAGTCTTTTAAATTGGCCTCCCTCCACTCAGGGTTTTCCACCCTTACATCTGACCACATCACCCTCAATGGCTCCCTACTGTCCACAAAGTCTAAACTGCTTTAATAACCTAAAATCATAAAACATAATGATCATCATCTCACTAACTATGTCATCTCTCATAAAATAAACTTTCCTCAATTTTCTAATGTGGAAAATGGTACTAGTAGAGTCTACTTCATGCGTTTCTTGTGAGATTCAAACAAAATGTGTGCAAAGTACGCTTACACTGCCAGGCACATAATATACACCCAATAGCTATAAGCTATTAACAGCATTACCTTCCTATTCTCATCTTGTTATTCTGCTCAAAGCATTTAAAACATTAAGCTAATGATTCCTAAAAAGAAAAAACACAGGACTTCCCTGGTGGCACAGCGGTTAAGAATCCACCTGCCAATGCAGGCGACACGGGTTTGAGCCCTGGACCGGGAAGATCCCACATGCTGCGGAGCAACTAAGCCCGTGCGCCACAACTACGGAAGCCCGCATGCCTAGAGCCCATGCTCCGCAACAAGAGAAGCCACCACAATGAGAAGCCCGCACACCGCAACGAAGAGTAGGCCCCGCTCGCCGCAACTAGAGAAAGCCCGCGTGCACCAAGGAAGACCCAACGAGGCCAAAAAAAATAAATAAACCGCACACCGCAACGAAGAGTAGGCCCCGCTCGCCGCAACTAGAGAAAGCCCGCATGCACCAAGGAAGACCCAACGAGGCCAAAAAAAAAAATAAATAAATTTATTTATTTTAAAAAAAAAAGAAAAAAACACAAAATCCTTGGAGAATACTTTCCTTTACCTGGAATGCCCTTCCTTTCCTGGAGAACTCCTACTCATCCATCAAAGCTAGCTGAAACATCTCTCCCATGAGTCTGTATTAATCTCTCCTAGGCAGAACTAATTTCTTCCTGCGTAATGTTCCCATAAATTTAAAACACCTCTAACATATTATATAGCAAATCTTTGTTTACTTCTCCATCTCTAAATCTAGGACACAATCCATAAAAAGACATGGGTATGTTTCATTAGTTATTAATTCAATGAACACCACCTAAGCAACTACTATAAGGCAAAGCAGATGCCTTGACTAAAAAAAAAAATCTGCCCTTGTGGAGTCTACAGTTTGATAAAGGAGGTATTTAATAGCTGTTTGTTGAATGAATGAAGAATGAATGAATGATATTTAATTCCAGCATGACTGTAAAAGAATTTAAACCAGAGACCCAGAATCAAATGTTTCAATTATCTTAACAGATAATGGAGTCACATTATAAGCACATTTATTAGAATTTAACTACAAGTTCATAGTTGTTAGGAAGGGTCCAAGGGAGGGAAGGAAAATCTTATTTTCCCCAACATCCTTTCAGTCTTTCAACTAGACCTTAGCCTAACGGAAGTGTGAGACCACAGTCTATGAGCAAAGAGAAACACAATTTCTGCCTTCTGAGCTTTGATGGAAGCAGTTCTTGGTAACACGGTGACTTGGAGATTTTCAAGAATAATTCTGGTTAATTTTTCTCCTTATGGTTTGACTTGAGATCCTAACTTACAGCAAAAATTGTAATTGCCCTGTAACTACTGCTATAGCAATTTCATGAATTGTCAGTGGACCTAGGATTTTAAAACAATCAAATAAAAACTCTCATGAAACATAATAAAATTTCCTATTTATAGAAAAAAATCCCTTCCTTACAATAACCTGAATTAACCATAACCCACAAAACAACATGCACTTCAGCGGCTCCAGAGTTAGGTGTCAAGTCTCCTGATGGTCCTAAGAGTTGGCAGTGACAGTAGAAAATGGAAAGGTGCTACAGGAGGTCCTAAAAAGGGTACTCTTTCTCCTTAATTCAAAAGCACATGCAGATGCACAGGGAAATTGAAACTTTGTTCCTCCAGGGCTCATCATGTTCCCACTTTAGTTTTCAACTTACTCAGGTGTGATATGAAAAGACTCTACAGTTTGAGAAACTAACAAATCACGAAGATTGGGGGTGGGGGGGATAGAACCAAAGTAAGAAGCTGGGGGCTGCATGCATTTTCTATACTCTTAAAGTGCCATGATTTGATGTCCATTTACAGGAATTGAGAGCAATTGTAAGAAAGGTAAAGATTTTAGGGAAATTTGGGAGGAAAATTAGCCTCAAAATTGGCTCATTTAAAGAAGTTACAAAATTGCTTCGATTTTTCCAGCAATGGTTCCCAAAGTGTGGTCTCTGATCCACAGCATCCATATCCGCTGGGAACTCGTTAGCAAGGCAAATTCTAGGGCTTGGGGCGGGGCCCAGCAAACTGCTTCAACAAGCCCTACAGGTGATTCTGATACAGGCAGTCCTAACACCACTGAAAAAGGAACAACAGCAAGAGATAACCGAAATCTTACATAAATTTAGAGAACCAGCTAAAGAGCTACACCTTCTTTCTCAGGAGACATCAAGACAGGTCAGGGTCTCTTCACTGAGGAACCGGGGAGGGGAGGGGGGGATGACGACAAAGGAGCTGAGGCAGCGATTCTTATCCCCAAGACTAGGGCACTAAATTTCGCAAGAGTATTCCAATTTAGGACTTTACCCTCAAACGCCTTCTCTGCTGCATACAAAGAGGCAGCTCCACCATGAGTTTTCTTACCAAGTAATCCACTAAGATAATAATAAGGCAACACTTTAATGTTAGTACATAATCGCTGAACAACAAAAAAACGGACTTTTTATCTGAATTGATACAAACTCTGCTTATTAACACAAAAACGGCATTCATTCTTCCTGACTCTCTGGAAGTTTCAAGAAAGTTTGTGAAATGAAACTAAGCATTTAATCTTTTATAAGGCAGCGTCCTTACGTAGCTCTACAGAACTAGAACAGAGGTTTGAACCCCGGTGGCTCCACCATTTAGTAGCTGTGTGATCTTGGGGAAACTATTTCAAGTTTCTAAGTATTCAGTTTCATTTTTCCCAACCGTAAGGTAACAACAATATAACCTCCCTCAAAAGGAACACACTACAGATGTTAGCTGCTAGAACTGTAGGTGCTAACAGTAATAACTGCAGGCAACATTTATAATATAACCAGGCACTTTGCATCAGGTCGCAAGCAAAAGTCTGGACCCAAGCCTTCATCTGATTCATTATGAGGGGAGACTAGATCTTAGCTTAAAACAATCAAATGATAAAAGACTTTAAGGGCACAGTGAAAACCTGTAGGGGAGCACAGAGGAGAAATCAGACTGACGTTTTGAAAGACTTATAAACTGCTGACGAGGGACATTCAAGGAGTCTCTATCTTGGGTGTCTTTAGGAAGGGAGCTGCTCTGCTTAAAGAGAGGAAAGAAACAGACATGCATACACACACTGTACAGATATATCCCATGTGGAAGCAAATGAGAGGAGTATGCCTTTTACAGCAGCTAGAATAACTATGGTTCTCTGCATTTGTTTGGCAGATTTATTTTTGGCAACCCTTAATGAACAGCTAGCACAGGTTAATGGTAGAGCAATCTACATCTACAGCTGCAATCATACACATGAAGATAGAATTCATTATCTCTCGATAGAATTCATTATCTCTCGATAGAATTCATTATCTCTCAAGTTTCTCTAACAATGATGATGCAAGGAATTGTAACAAAGTGCCTCTGTAGCTAAATGTCCTAGGAAGCCTACCAACACAATTCTTTTAAGATTGGGTCCAGTATAGCTTCTGGTGATTGGCTAAATGTCTCCCATTGCTTTTCTAAAGAACCATTAAAATCCCCATTTTTAGTGTTTGCTTTGTAAAACTGAAGTCTGTTTAGTAATTTTAATCTCTCTGGAGATGAGTGAGTTTTAAATTATTTAAGAAAAAAATCTGTTACTAATAAAGACAACAGCTTCAGGTACAGTAGTAAATAATAATCATTATTATTATAGCAGCTCATTTTTATTGAGCCCTTACTACTTGCCAAGAGCAGTGCTAAACTCTTCACAGGTATAATTTCATTTAATCCTCAAAACAATCTTATAAAACAGACATAATCATCATACCCATTTTCAAATTAGAAAATTGAGTTCCAGAGGAACCATAATTTGAATTGGACTTATCCAAGATATTAACCTCTACACTGTGTTGCCCTTCTAAAGGAAGCACACAGATGATTAAAGTACATAGGTGGCCACTGGTAAATGTCACCACTGTTCCATCTGAAGGGCAATCTTGTCTCTAAATCAACAAAGAACAAGTAACAGCCATTAAAGGAATAAGGCAGCTCTCTATATACATCTATGGAATGGTGCCGACCAGCATTACTCAAAAGCAGGCCAGAGAACTGCTGGCTGCAGATCCACAATGAGATAAAGAGCTTGTGCCAGAACCTAAATCAGCACATCACTAAGCACTGTTTAGTTTAGCTGACATTTGTGTGTAGCAAGACTTTCTGGATAAAGGAAGCAGGGCCATGATTTCCCTTATCTCCTCATGGACTAGTAATAAATAGTTCTGACCAGCCCTGGTCTATGAACCAGTTCTGAGCAGCATGGGTGCAGACAATTTATTGTTGAACAAAAGCAAATCTATAGTAACTATTCTGCAAATGACCATATTTGTTCAGTTTATAAACAGATAAGTAGATAAATGTTATGAACACAAATACCAATGATGCCACTGGAAGGATATATTCCAAACTATTTGAGAATTGCCATTTTTTGCCTTACCAATTTTGTACTTTAGCAAAAAAAATTTTTATAACCATGAAAGTTAACATGAGTGGGATTTTTTTAAGATAAAATGTTTTCTTTTCCTATTCTTACTAAGTATTTTAAAAAATTAACTAAAGCCCGTACTTTATTTGGATTTCCTTAGTTTTTTTTTTTTTAATTAATTAATTTATTTATTTTGGCTGCGTTGGGTCTTGGTTGCTGCGCACGGGCTTTCTCTAGTTGTGGTGACCGGGGGCTACTCTTCGTTGCTGCGTGCAGGCTTCTCATTGTGGTGGTTTCTCTTGCGCATGGGCTTCAGTAGTTGTGGCACGCAGGCTCAGTAGTTGTGGCTCACGGGCTTAGTTGCTCCACGGCGTGTGGGATCTTCCCGGACCAGGGCTTGAACCCATATCCCCTGCATTGGCAGGCGGATTCTTAACCACTTAGCCACCAGGGAGGTCCCTTAGTTTTTAACTAATGGCCTTTTCCTGTTCCAGGATCCCATCCAGGATTTAGTCCTCATGTCTCCTTAGGCTCCTCTTGGCTACTAAATCTTTTATAACCTAAAGTTTATTATTATTGCTTCCAGAGCCAGAGTTCATAAAAGTTGCAATACACTAACATTTCTTGAGCACTTCCTGTGTGCCAGACAGTTTGTTTGTTCAATACTCTGCTTGTCTTACCAATGCTCTGAGTGAAGTACTATTATAATCTCCATTTTACAGGCAAGGAAAATGAGGCAGGATGAGAATAAGTAATTTGCCCACAGTTCAATAGCTGGAGAGTGCTGGAGCCAGGATTTGGAGGACCCCAGGTCAGCAGTATTCCTGAGGCTATGCTACAAACTACTATGTTACACAAAACACATATAAATTTATATGAGTATGCTTATTTCAGAGTGTTACCTGGTACCTGAAAATGGGAGGTGACATTATGAGAATGTCAGAAACTGCCAAAAGATGACTGACCACAAACACAATAAAACTCATTTTTATTGTGTTGACAGTGCACAGTGCTTTCTGTACATTATTTCACAATTTAATTCCAAGACCGATGGAGGAAATGAGATACCCAATAGAAAAGAGACTAAAACATTAACCTGACTGTAGGAAGTAGAGTTCCCAGTTTCAAACAAGAGATATTTATTTGTATATTAGGTATTTGGAGAAAAACATGTATAATTTAAACTCTATAAAAATACAGTCTGGGGGACTTCCCTGGTGTCGCAGGGGCTATGACTCTGCGCTCCCAATGCAGGAAGCCAGGGTTCGATCTCTAGCCAGGGAATTAGATCCCACATGAATGCTGCAACTAAGAGCTCGCATGCCACAACTAAGGAGCCCACATGCAGCAACTAAGACCTGGCACAACCAAATAAATAAATAAATAAATATTTTAAAAAAATACAGTCTGGAAATCTTTCAAACATATACTTTTGGTGACACATTTGAGAGTTTCCATAAACATTTTTAATATAATTGCAATGGAAGGTCAATTAAAAATGGAGTGGCCATTTGAAAAGGCATTCATTACCTCTCTCTCTTTTTGTTGTAGTGCACTCAGAAAACTCTCTTTTCTAAAGGACGTGAAATCTAGCAAATTCTCTTTTCTAATTTCTCAGAATTTACCAGCTTTCTGTTCCATGTTTTTACCAGGGAATGCATCCACTGTTGTAATGATGAAAAGAAAGGTGAAAACTGAGCACAGCAAAGAAATGAGAGCAAATTATTCGAGTCAGGGGTCAGCCCAGAAAACATTCCTCCACGTTCTAGGGCTGCTCAACCAGTCTTCTAAAGAGCTGCTCTTTTTACCTACCTGTCCTTATCTCTCTGTCCCCTAAAGACAGGGAGCAGGCAGCTCCCTGAAGCAATGGCCACACCTTTGGCTCTGAGTACCAGAATCTCTGCTGGTGCTTGGGGGTTATAATTTGACTGAACTGTCCTAGAAGTGTAGACCATCAATATGAGCACAAGGAAAAGCCATCAATGATCCTCAAGGAGAACTTCTGTTCACTGGACATTGACAAGACATCAAAATATGCCACACCTGGGCTTCCGTGGTGGCGCAGTGGTTGAGAGTCCGCCTGCCGATGCAGGGGACATGGGTTCGTGCCCCGGTCCGGGAAGATCCCACATGCCGCGGAGCGGTTGGGCCATGGCCGCTGAGCCTGCGCGTCCGGAGCCCGTGCTCCGCAACGGGAGAGGCCACAGCGATGAGAGGCCCGCGTAACACGCCGCGGAGCGGTTGGGCCATGGCCGCTGAGCCTGCGCGTCCGGAGCCCGCAACGGGAGAGGCCACAGCGATGAGAGGCCCGCGTAACACACACACACACACACAAATGCCACACCGCCGTGACATATGGGAAACGAGATGAGCAGAATGACTTCTTCTACTCTCTCTCCTTTGGTAAATAATGTTTGGAGGCTTAATTCTATTTTTCAAACATGCTACTTTCACAGCCAGACTAAAATCTGGAAGTCCTCAGAAGTGAAAAGTGCCTGACTTAAATAAGATTAGCAGACACCTATTGTTCTGTCTTAATTGCTGGAGGTCAGGGAGGGAGCTGTTTTTGTAAGCCGCACCTTCAGAATAATAAAAGCGAAGGGCCAAAGTCCAGAGGTCTTCCACAGACCAGTTGAGAAGGAGTTAGAAGTGACAGCCCAGAAACTGGGACATCAAGCACTTGAAGAACTGCTGGAACCTTTGTAAACGCTCCTTATGCTGCATCGGCTATTCGGCTGTGATGCCAAGGCTAGACGGTGCTGCCTCTTCTAGGCGGTCACTGCAGCCAGCTTTGGAGTAGAACTCCAAGGGATAAAATGGTAGAAACAGCTCCACGAGAAAAGGAAAGTCCAAACTCCAAGAAGGAAAGACAGGACTCTGGATGATTAGCAACAGAAGCAAAACTCCAGATTTCCCAATAGCATCTCAGATTATTCAGAAAAGTGTGGATGTTTTCATGCTCTGCCCATATCAAAGCCTTTCACTGATCCTCACTACGTATTTTCATCCCTAAAATCCATATATCCTGGATTTTTCCATGCGTAGACATAAACCTATATATGAAGAACGTGAAAGTGTTAGGGTAACATTATTTGCTCTCATCTATGTGTATCCTCTTCAGGGTATGGATCTTGGGTTATAAACATCATTCTGGAGGGCAGGGACTAAAAAACACAGACTTATTCTTCCCAGTAACTTGAACTGTATATACTTTTAGGTTCTCTTGCTAAAACAGAACTTCATATTGGATAAATTAAAAATAATTTTATGAAAGTTACTAAGAGAGTAGATTTTAAAAGTTTTCATCACAGGAAAAAAAATTCTGTGTGGTGATGGACGTTAACTAGACTTATTGTGGTGCTCATTCGGCAGTATTTACAACTATCGAATCATTATGATGTATGCCTGAAACTAATATACTATTAGTACATTGTTATGACATATAATGTTATAATATATGTCAATTATATCTCAATAAAACAATGTAATATACTGATGGGCTCCAAAAAAAACCAAAAACAAACTACTGAATATTAGACTTCTGTTTCCTAGAGTATAGTAAATTTAAATATAGTAAATTTAATATTTTGGATCATCTTTCTCTGAACATCAAAACCATTTCCTTTCAAATTCCTTTAAATTCATTATCATTTTGCTCTTAACTCATACTTATTATATATGTCAGTAGTTCTGACATAGATTTTGAACCTGACTTTTCAGGTTGAAACTAAAATGCTGGATAAAATATTTTTAAAATATAATTTTAATCACATCACCAGCTTTCATATAAGTAATGAATTTTAAAAGTCCCCAAACAAGATAAGGTCAGTATAAAACAGATCAGGTGATAACGAGTGCTATGGAGAGATAGAAAGCAGGAGAAGGAAGATGGGAAGAGCCAGGAGAGGTTGAGGCTTATAATCTTAAATAACATGGTCAAAGAAAACATGGTCAAGAAAAACATTTCAGAAGATCAATATAATCAGACCATATTCTATGATGACAATGCAATTAAGTTAGAAATCAGTAATAAAACCATAAATGAAATAACTTCGTATATCTGAAAAATTTAAAACACACTTTTAAACAGATTATGAGTCACAGAAAAAAAACATATGGAAATTAGAAAATACAAAGAACTGAAAGGTAACAAAAACACTACATATAAAAATTTATAGAGACTTCCCTGGTGGCGCAGTGGTTAAGAATCCACCTGCCAATGCAGGGGACACGGGTTCGATCCCTGGTCTGGGAGGGTCCCACATGCTGCAGAGCAACTAAGCCCGTGTGCCACAACTACTGAGCCTGCTCTTTAGACGCTGTGAGCCACAACTACTGAGCCTGTGTGCCACAACTGCTGAGCCCGTGTGCTGCAACTCCTGAAGCCCGCGCACCTAGAGCCCGTGCCCTGCAACAGGAGAAGCCACCGCAATGAGAAGCCTGTGTGCCGCAAGGAAGAGTAGCCCCCGCTCGCCGCAACTACAGAAAGCCCAGGCACAGCAACGAAGACCCGACGCAGCCATAAAGAAAAAGAAAATTTGTAAATTTGAAAGCAATGACAGATTTTTTTCTTTTTCTTATTTAAAATTTTATTTTTTGGCCACACCACGCAGCATGTGGGATCTTAGTTCCCCGAACCAGGGATCAAACCTGTGCCCTCTGCATTGGCAGTGCGGAGTCTTAACCACTGGACTGCCAAGGAAGTCCCGACAGATTTTTTTTCTTGATGAAAATACTAAACTTGGATAACTTTACTAAACATTTAAGAGTCACATAATTCCAGTCTTACATGAATTCCTCCAGAGAACAGTAAGAGGAAATAATCCCCAACTAATTTCAAACATGATTACTCTCAGATTGCAACGTAGTAATTATATTTTTTAAAAAAGATAAATATCCTCACTTAAAAAAAATTTTTTTTAATTAATTAATTATTTATTAATTTTTGGCTGCGTTGGGTCTTTGTTGCTGAGCATGGGCTTTCTCTAGTTGCGGTGAGCAGGGGCTACTCTTCGTTGCAGTGCATGGGCTTCTCATTGCAGTGGCTTCTCTTGTTGCAGAGCATGGGCTCTAGGTGCATGGGCTTCAGGAGTTGTGGCACGTGGGCTCAGTAGCTGTGGCTCGCGGGCTCTAGAGCGCAGGCTCAGTAGTTGTGGTGCACAGGCTTAGTTGTTCCACGGCACGTGGGATCTTCCCGGACCAAGAATCTAACCCGTGTCCCGTGCAGTGGCAGGCGGATTCTTATCCACTGCACCACCAGGGAAGTCCCCTCACTTTTTTTTTTTAATGTAAAGTCACACTCCTATACACCTCATGGGGCAAAGAGGAAACCATTATAAGAAATTCAAAATACTTAGAAGTTAATTTTAATAAACTTTACAAATCAAAACTTTCTAGATGAAGCAAAGATGGTACTTTAAGGGGAATTATCATAAATATTTTTTAGGGGAGAATATTTATTGGGGAGAAGAACAGATGCCTTTGTTAAGAATGATGCTTTTATTAGAAATAACATTTACATTAGAAAAGAAATTTATTGCCTTAAATGCTTACAGTAGCAAAGAAGGGTAAAAACAAATGAGCTGTATGTCCAACTTAAAAAAAAACAGATAAAGAACAGAATAAATCTGAAGAAAATTTAAAGGATGAGAGTAAAGATAAGAGCAGATATCAATAAAAAAGAAAAAAACAACAAAAATAGACAACACCCTTTTAAGATTCAGCAAGAAAGAGATAAGACAAAAATAAATATTTTAAAATAATATTTTATTTTTTATATTCATTTTCTGGCCCCACTGTGTGGCTTACAGGATCTTAGTTCCCTGACCAGGTGCCCCTGCAGTGAAAGCGCCAAGTCCTAACCACTGGACCACCAGGGAATTCCCTACAATAATATTTTAAATTAAATACAGATCAGCCCATATTTTTAAAATATACTATCATCAACATTATGTCAATATATTTGAAAACTTACACAAAAAAGAGACATTTCTAGAAAAACATAACTTAACAAAACTGACTCCCATCACTAGTAAAACTAATGATTAACTGCTGATTAGCAGTTAAAAGTTCTTCACACAAAGAAAATAACTAGACCCAAATAAGCAGTTTTACCGACCTTACAAGAGAAGGAATATTCCAAAATTTCAAACTCTTTTACAAAATAGAAAGAGAAGCAATACTCTCCAACGCATTCTGTTAGGCTAGTATAACTGAAATATGAACCCAGACAAGGACATCATCTGAAAGGAAAGCCATGGGTCTGTTTCATTCAAGAATTTAGAGACAAAAAACAAAAAACAACAACAACAAAAAAACCTGAACTAAATATTGGCAAACTGAATCCAACTATTTACATATATAATACAATGATGAAGATAGGTTTAATTCTGGAATACAGAGATGGTTCAATATTAGAAACTCTGTAAATATTTATTACATTAACAGATTAAAGAAGAAAAAATAATATCAATAGATGCAGGGACTTCCCTGGTGGCCCAGTGGTTAAGAATCTGCCTTCCAATGCAGGGGATGCAGGTTCGATCCCTGGTCCAAGAACTAAGATCCCACATGCCGTGGGCAATAAGCCCGCATGTCGCAACTACTAATCCCACACACCACAACTACACAGCCCACGTGCTGCAACTAGAGAAGCCTGCGTGCCTCAACGAAGAGCCCGCGTGCCACAACAAAAGATCCCGTGCGCCACAATTAAGACCCAATGCAGCCAAATATACAAATAAATAAATATTTTTAAAAAATCAATAGATGCAAAAAGAAAAAAGGATAACCTTCAACCAACTATTAATGATTAAAACTTCAAGTAAACAGACAATACATGAAACTTAACCTGATAAGAATATCTATAATAAACTGAGAACAATCATTATCCTTTATGGTAGGAGAGGCTTGAAAACACTCCCTTTAAATCCAGAACAAGAAAAGAATGACAGTTCACTACGTTTATTAACTTCATACTCAAAATTCTGCCTAGGGCATAAATAGAAGAATAAATTAAAGCCATAAGGTTTGGGAAGGAGGAAATATAATTGTCTTTATATTTGCAAATAATAAGATTTTTTAACCAAAAAATGAACAAATTATTTGAAATAATAATAAACTAGCAAAGTGGCTGGATATAAGACCAATATGCTAAAGTAAACTGCATTTCTGTATACCAGAAACAATTAGAAAACAATTTTAAAAGAGATCTCATAAACATTAGTAACAAAAGTGAAATAAGTCTAACAAAAAACATAGAAAATATAAAACTTTACAGTAAGATATTTTAAAACAACTAAATAAATGGAGAAATATTCATATTCATGGGTAAGTAGAACTTATAATCTAATATACAGTTGCCAATTCTCTGCTAATTGCTTTATACTTTCACACAGTTTCAATCAAAATGCCTATGGGCTTCCCATGGAAGGAAAACTGATCCTAAAATGCACATGAGGGACTTCCCTGGTGGTCCAGTGGCTAAGACTCTGCACTCCCAATGCAGGGGGCCCGAGTTAGATTTCTGGTCATGGAACTAGATCTTGCATGCATGCAGCAACTAAGAGTCCGCATGCCGCAACTAAGACCTGACACAGCCAAATAAATATTTTATAAATAAATAAATAAAATGCACATGAAAGAGAAAGGACCAAGATCACCAAGATACTTCTGAAAGGGTATAAGGAAGGAGAATTTGACCTACCAAATATAAGACTTATTATAAAGCTATAGTAATTAAGATAGTGTGGTATGTGCAAGAATTTATAAATTAACCAATGAAACACAATAGAGTGCCCAGAGATAGACACATGTATACATGAAACTCTGATCAAGACAGAAGTAGCTAGTAGATTACTTTTTAAAAGAAGAAACTATTTAGCAAGTGGAATGAAAAAAGTTGGTCATCCACATGAAAAGAACTAAAAATATATCCCTAGTTCACAATATGAAAAATAACTTCAGATAAATTAAAAACTTTTATGTCAAAAGCAAGATTTTAAAACATTCATAAGATGATATAGACAGATATCTTTCTGACCTTAGAGTAGGGAAGGATTGCTTAAACACCAAATATAAATAATTGATACATTTGAACAAATTAAAATGAGCAACTTCTGTTTATCCAGAGATATCTTTTTTAAATGTGAAAATACAGGGGTTTCCCTGGTGGCGCAGTGGTTGAGAGTCCGCCTGCCGATGCAGGGGACACCGGGTTCGTGCCCCGGTCCGGGAAGATCCCACATGCCGCGGAGCAGCTGGGCCCATGAGCCATGGCCACTGAGCCTGCGCGTCCGGAGCCTGCGCTCTGCAACAGGAGAGGCCACAATACTGAGAGGGCCGCGTACCGCAAAAAAAAAAAAAAAAAAAAAAAAAATGTATATATATATATATATAAAATGTGAAAATACAAACTACAAACAGGGAGAAGATATTTGCAACAGATATAATTGACAAAAGATCAATATTAAGAACATACCAAAACAAAACAAAATGCACAAATCAATAAGAAAAAGACAAACCAACAGATAAACGGGCAAAGGTATGAATAAGCATTTTAGTGACAGAAGTAAATGGCCCTTAAACATGGGAAAAGATGCTCTATCTCATCAGCAATCAAAGACACACAACTTAAGCCAAAATACCATTTTACCCCAGTAGATTGCCTCTCCAAAAAACCTTGCCTTCAGGCTGACTACTGGTTGTCCAAATCTGTTCTCTCCTTCCATGGTCATGAAGTTGTAGCTGGAAACAGGGCTGCCCAGGTAGACTACATTTGCCAGCCTCCCTTGCAGCAAAATGTTGTCCTGTGACTAAGTTCTCACCAGTTAAATGAATGGAAATTCTCTGTATTATTTCTGGCCTGGGTTTTAACACATTGGCCATATGCTCCTCAAGACTCATTTTCCTTCCTGTAAGTCAGAACATGGATATACTTAAGACCCAGTTTCAACCAGGCATACAAGTTCAGTTCCCTAGGTGATGGCAGAGGAAGGAGATGGAGAAAAGTCAAATAATTTAAGGAGGCAAAACTGTCCTAGTAGCCTGGACTGCGCACCTCCAGACTGTTATATGAGAAATTTCTACATTTTTAGGTTACTGTCTTTCAAGGTTCTCTTTATTATAGTTTAGCCTTTACCTTAACTAATACGTTGGCCCATACTAAGTGTTTTTCAGGATGTGGAATTCTCATTCACTGCTGGTAAGAGAATAACTACCAAGCACTTAGAGAAAAGTCTGACATAGTAAAGTTGACCATGCACATTCCCTATGACCCAGCAAGTATACATAGAGAAACTCATGTACACTAGGAGACACTCACAGCATTTTATATATTATTATTAATCATGATGGCAAAAAAGTGCAAATAACCCAAATGTCATAAAGAATGAATAAATAGCTTCCAGTATTTTCATGCACTAGAATACTATATATCAGTGAAAATAAATTAATGATAGCTACACACATTGATGTAGATCAATCTTAATATAACATTGAGTGAAAAATGGAAGTCATAAGAAGGCATACTTACTTTGAAAATTTTTTATTAGAGAAAATTTTAAACATACACAAAAGTAAAGAGAAAAAAATAATGAACCCCATGTACCCAAGAATTATCAATTCCTGGCTAATCTTATTTTATCTGTATTCCCACCTACTTCCTCCTTCCCCCAGATTATCTTGAAGCAAATCTTAGCCATCCCCAAATACTTCAGCACATATATTTAAAAGATAAAGATTTGTTATACATGCCAAAATAATATTATTTTTAAAAACTAACATCAGTTCTTTAATATCATTAAAAAATCTGGTATGTGTTCAAAAGGGCTTTGTATTTTTGATGCATGTATATAACATACATCAAAACTATAAAGAAAACTATAAAACTATCATAAAACTTTAAAGAAAACAAGGGGATGATTAATACTAAATTCAGAATTGTTATTGAAGGGGCAACAGGATGAAGAGCGATTTGTTAGAAAAGGGACAATGTGGGGGTTTCTAGACACTGCTAATGTTCTATTTCTTAACCTGGGTGGCTACTAACCAGGTATTCATTTTATTATTATGCATTAAATTGTAAATAATTTTCCGTACCCGCTTGTATATATATTTCACCCAAAAAAAGAAAAGAAAAAGAGAGGCTGCTTCTCCCACCCTCCAACCTACGAAATGTTAGCTGAATTCGAAGCAAGAAAAAACCAAAGTATATCACTGAGTTGTAAGCAAACAGGAAGTTTGAAATTGTCCTGTGAACAAACCTGATCAGCAGAGGTTCAATTTCGATTGGATGCACCTTGCCCCACCCCCATCCCGAAGGAGGGTGGGTCTCAAAGTGAGATTCCTGCATTAGGCCAGGAAATTTACCAAGGAGAAGGATGTACTGAGGTCCAAAAGTACAGGAAATACAACCTATACCAAACAGGAAAAATAACCGGAAATTCCTCCCGCCATGCGTTATAGCTTGGTATGCACATAGAAAGCTGAGTTCACCCGTGCAAAACAGCCATGACAGTGACTGGCACACCGTGAGCGCTCAATAACTGTTAGCTGCTGTTACTTTTCGTTTTTTTTTTTTTTCAGTACGCGGGCCTCTCACTGCTGTGGCCTCTCCCGTTGCGGAGCATAGGCTCCGGACGCGCAGGCCCAGCGGCCATGGCTCACGGGCCCAGCCGCTCCGCAGCATGTGGGATCTTCCCGGACCAGGGCACGAACCCGTGTCCCCTGTATCGGCAGGCGGACTCTCAACAACTGTGCCACCAGGGAAGCCCTATTTCTCATTATTATTATTTCATCATCCTTTTTTCCCCGCCATGTACGTTAACTTTAATTATAAACTTTTGACTTCCCAGAACATCTGACTTGGAAGGAGTGATGTTTTATTTCATTTGTTGCTGACATATAAGACTGAGGTCCAACTACAACTACGGTTTCTCCTACCCAGTATGGCTGACACACGTGTATGTACGTAGCTATACATCAATTTAGCTCTGTTTTAGCTTGTCCTAACCATGCGCCTTTTTTTTAAATGGTCTCTCTTTTTCCCAATTATTATAAAATATTTCTCCATACCATAAAACGTTCTTCAAAAACCACTGTTAATGACCCCATAACATTCCATGTGCACAAGTTAGTTAACCATTCCCCAGTGGAATTTAGTTAACTATTCTCCATTGTTGGACACTCAGACTGTTTCCAACTCTGTGACTTTCTAAAGAAGTTACACACATTTGAATTCAGTTTAATTTTGTGGTAACACTTCATTGGACACCCTAGATAATTCTGAATGATTGCCATGTTAGTTTATACTATAAAGGAATGATAATTCAAAACAATTACTCTATTCATTCAATTAATGTTTAATGAAGCCCTATACCAGGAGGTGTAGAGGATACATAGACAATAATTTTTAATATCAAAGTGCTTTCTGTTATGTGTCAAATATATCTCAATAAAGCTGGAAAAAAAAGTGCTTTCAAATGAAGCAAAAGCAAATTAGCAGGTACAAGTGAAAATTTTCATTTCTATATTGATTTTAAAACAAAATATTTTGCTCAAAACTATGAAATTAAGTCAGAGACTTTATCTGACATCATAAGAATCCTTTTCACCACCGGTAAATAAAATCAGTTGATTGGACTACAGTTTTCATTTTCCATTTGGCATCATTACAGGTAGAGAAAATGTAAAACAAAAGTTGTAAGCAAACACATGGCAGCCCAGGAAATGTGCTTTTCGGCTGTTACTTGTACTTAGATAAAAAGGAATGACACACACAAAAAAAAATCCACCTTATAAGGAGCTGGGAATCTCTCTGGTTTGCCTATCACATATCCCTTTTAAATTCCACCATGAAACTCACTCCATTCTAAAAGTACAGAGGACTTTATCAGGATGATTTAAGAATCGCCCACTTTGGGATCTATTTAGGCAGCAGATTGGTGGTTGTGTATTTGAATTTCAAAAAGCTTATCTAAGTCAGAATGTAACAAGAAGCAGTTGAAACGTAAAGAAAACCAAAATTAAACAGATAACAAGGCCTAATTTTTATAGACTATTTATCGGTGCCAAGGGTGTGATAAAGGCTTTCCACAAATCACCTCACAGAAGCCTCACAAAGGCAAGGAGATAAGTACTATTATTATCCCCATTTTACAGATGAAGAAGTTGACTGTTAGGGGTCAAATATATTATTAGTGGCAGGGCTGAATGGCTAACACCAGTTTCTGCTCTTAAACACTATGTTCTATTTTTTTCCCATCCTGAGATACCAACAGGTGAGCATATATATGTTGTCAATAAATTAGAAAGTAATTTGGGTCCAATGAATAAAAATACCCTCAAATAACTAAAAATGTCTTCTAGTAACTGTCTCTATTCCCAACTTCTGCCTTCAAACCACTAAAACAAAGGTAGACTGAGTGATTAGACATACAGTTTACTCCATTTTTTAAAAAATCTTAATTCTCAGTTATGTAACTTGAAATAAAAATAGCATAAAAAAGGGTCTGCTCAGTCCACAAAGTAGACTCTCAAATTGGACCAGAGCTGAGGATGTGGGGTTCCTGACCTGGTCATCACACAGCCCAAATCTAGACAGTTAGAGCTCAGATTTACCATTCCATAGCATACTCCAACCCTCACTGTATTTCAGAGCATGCTTTGCTTAAAAATTTCTCCAAAACTATTTCTTAAGATACTTTGAAGTTCATGAAACAAATCAGGTTTTCTGGACAACATAAGAGGGCTTATTGCAGTAGCTTCACTTAGTATGACCAAAATTTCAAGCGTGTTACATTTGTACATATTCACCATATTTTTTTCCCCTTGATCTTAAAACCACCCTGTGAAGCTGCTGCCTAGGCATTGTGGTTTCTTGAAATGATCTTGGTGAAAAAACAACTTAGTTATGGTTAATAAATTTAATTAACTCCTCCTGTTAAAAGACCAGAGTTGCTGTTCTCTCTTCCATCCAACTATGATTCCTTCAACGGATGTAAAGTCTAAACAGGTAAGTGTTCTATCTCCTACTCTTCTTTGTGAGGAATCTAAAAGTAAACCACTGTTACCGAAAAGCAGAGGACCTGGGTTCCAGTCCCACATATGTTACTGTTAATTGTGTAACTGACATTATGCCTCCTTGCACCGCTGAAGTGGGCTGGACAGGAAATGTTTAAAGTCCTTCCCAGCTATAAAGTTTTACTTCGTAATTTAAATTGTTGTTTTCTATTGCAAGTTTAACGAAGAACATTAGAGGTAGACACAGGTTCCCTATGAGTGACAGTAGCCCTTTTAATTTCCCTATTGAAACCTATCACATGACGGGAGGTCATATTAAATTGAACTGGCATTTCCTTATGCTACATCTGCTACCAAAGTGTACTATTTGTACTTCAGGCAGCAGAGCGGTTGAAAAACAACAGATTTTCTTGGCACTTCCTGCACGTATGGCACATAGATGAGTATGAGATTACCCTCAGGAAAATACTGCAAATAATAGCTGTCAATTCTTAGCAACTAACAACACTCATTATTAAAAATAAACACAACCTCCCATCCATGAGTTCCACCTCACAAAATGTGTCTTTTGTTTCTTCTGACTCTCATATGTGAACCAATATTTTTTACATGGGCTCCATAATATTTCTGCTGCAGAATTCAAAAATTACTAGATCTCTAAAATCTACAGATAATCCCCAAACCTTCTGTTAGCCACTTGCTATGATCTTTTCCACTGCTAAGCTTTTTGCCAGAGATGCTAAGAGTAGTGTAGTCAACTGGTTTGAGTTTCATACACTTTTCCAGACAACCTTGCCTTTTAAGGGCCCACACAAATAAGAGATTAATTTCTCTGGATTCTAAATCTTTGGGAAGTTGACCAACACACATGAAGTAGTCTTTCTCCTCCTAGTTAACACATTAACTAACACATTAATCTTTTAAATTATTGCTTGGGGTCCTTTTGTCCTCGATTTAAACCTATCTAATCCTTTAACTACTTGTATAATTCCCAATTCTTCCCCCTCTTACAATTCTATGCTCTACTTTTCTGAACGTGGTTTTATTATTTTTCTGTATTTTCTGTGGTATTACATTTTAATTCCTTGAGAAATCAGATAATACATAGTGTTTGTGAATTCATTATGAAAAAAGTTAAAGCAAAGGTAACCCTCCTCAAAACAGGGGAGCCAAGAGAAAACGCAAAAAGCTTGAAAATTTTACTGCATAATTAATGTGAACTGACATGACATCTTCAATTAGACTCAAAGACCCTTAGGACTGAGAGAATCTAAACTCCTTATCTTACAGATAAGAAAACCAAAACCCAGGAAGAAGCTAAGTGACTCGCCCTACATGATACATCTAACTGGATACATTTATGGTCTTACGCATAAAATTACAGCATAAAATTACACGTTACACCTAGGATGGTTCTTTTCAAATTGAAAATAGCCCCATGAAGTCTGTTTCCTAAACACATGCAGGCAGCCACAGTGGCTAAATCCCACATCTGTGGAGTCATTCTTTTAAATCAAACCCTTACCTCAGAAATTCTGAGATAAATGCAACTGGTATTAGGGGAAATTGGAGAGAATAAGAAAGAACAATACTCCAGAATGTTAGATTCAAGTCAGAAGGTAAAAAAGTCACATATAATCAAAAATGACTCTTGATACATTTAAGTGTATCACAGATACACTTAAATCACGCAGAGTCCAATATTTACGTCTTTATTCATTGGGAAGAGACCAATGTCTTCTCTTAATGAGTCCAGCACAGCTAGGTTTTCCTCCAGCAATAGAATAAGCCACTTCCTTTTGTTTACCATCAGATGAAATACCTGCTAGAATTGAAAGAGTTGGTTGTTCCAAAACCACCTACCTTTAAGCAGTGGACTAGCATCTGCCAGGGTGAGAGACTCACCCTTAAAGAGGGGCTCAGGAAAAGAAACAGTTAGAAAACCAGGATCCTACCTCTGAAACTATCCTTAATAAGGGACCTATTCTCACTGCACAGGACAGCGGGCCTTATGCTCTATTTAACTATTTAACTCATTTCTCTTCCACTGTCTTCTTGATTTTGCCTAGTAAATTCAGGTGAATGTGTGCCATTCAAGGTGTATATGATCCAATTCCACTGTATTGATATTTCCCTATTCCCATATTTGCATATGCATATAAGGATCTGGGTTAGACACAGGATGTGTAAGTATTACAGGGGAAGTAGATGAAGCCTGGACACAGGCTCTGATGAGAAGGGCAGGTCAGGTGTAGTAAAGAGCCATAAAGCAGCTTGAGGACTCACAGGTAAGTGAGGAGGGTTGAAGGGAATAGACAGATCACTTTCTATGGCACAGAATTTGTTCCAAAAGTAATTTTTACCATGTTTGTGATTTTTCCTTGGATTGGATTTGATGGACACATTTTAAGCATTGCAACACACCCCATTTTATTGATTTTTATTTTATTGATTTATTTTTGTTGTCATTGTGCCCCACAGCATGTGGGATCTCAGCTCCCGGACCAGGGATAGAACCCGCACCCCTTGCACTGGAAACGCCGAGTCTTAACCACTGGATTGCCAGGGATGTCCCCATTGTATTTATTTAAAAATCAATATAGATGGCCTGTACTCTCAAAGCATATACGTAACCGTATAACTATAAAATTCATACTCTGAAAGAGATTAATCATGAGAATATTTTTCAGGTAAAGACTTGATCATGGACAAATGACCTTAAAGCAGAAACACCGAAACCAATACTTGGAAATACATGCTGCAAGTCAGTGCTCCAAGCAGCAGGAAAACCAGACTGCTACCCCTTGAAGACCTGCCACAAAGAGCCATGTGGAAAAACCGCACAGAGAAATGGTGATTGTGAACAAGAGTTCTACCTCAGTATGAAAGATTTTTGGCTGTGTTGGACCGCTAAGAAAAGAAAGGTTATGCTCATTAGAAAGTTTACCTGTCTCCAAGCAAATAATTACTTCTCTGCTAACATAACTTCCATGTCAATGTAACCAGTTCCTACAAGTATAAATTATCTTAATTGCATGCAGATAAAAATCTGTGTTTCCTGAACAGTGTTCATCTTAACTCCATTATTGGAGTCAACCTAAAAGAAACTTAAGTCTCTGGGCTTGCATATTGTGTTTGCCTCTGGCCATGATGAGATGGTCCAGATTCACACAGATTGACAGAGGGTTTCCCCACCAGCTCCTCTCACAGGACTCCAAGCATTTTCACAACTTGACCACACAAAAGAACCCCCAGTCTGCTCCTGCTTTTCCCAAGACAAGTACAGGAATGCCCTTCTCTGCAGTCCTTTCATAAGATTGTGTCTGTACAAACACAGGTGTCTACAAAGCAATTTTTATCAACTTTGCATTGAATATCCCAAAGAACAGCAGTGATCTCAACACTCCATCCATTGTCTCAATGGATGGGAAAAGCTACCCATGAGAGACGATAAAGGAGGAAAAAAAAATAACAAATATATGTTTATTAAACTCTTCAACAGCACCACAAAATACTTGTACTGGAGAGAAAATATATTTTTTAAACCACAAGGCACGTTAAGTAAAAATGCGTAATCAACCTTAATTAGATTCCTTCATCAGTTGACAATGTAAATGGATGGAAACTACTACTCAAATATGCAAACCTTCATCTTACATGCAAGTGGCCTCCAACAAATGATAAAGCAATATTTCCGTGTGAGTGTGAGAGATGGCACTGAATTCTGGCCCATTATAAAGGAGTCAGATTCCACTAGTCCTTGCTTGGTTTAACTGCCAAGCTTTTAGGTAGCTATTTTATAAAAGCGGGACTCGCCCTGATAAATTAGTGAACAGTGCGAATGTCAAAAATTGCCTGCACTCAATGAACCTCTAGAGCACTTCGGAGCCAGACTTCAAAAAATGACTCCTTAAAAAGAATTACGTTGTGACAATGGTATCGTTTAAAAAAAATAATACGGCTAACGGTGATGATAACTGGGCAGGAACCACTGCTGCTGCCTGCCTCCTATGTAAGTTGCCCGGCTGAAGGTGGTTAAGTTAAAGCCAGTTCTCCCCTATTGGAGGGCCGCCCTGGCAGCAGCGGAGAGCCACCCGGTTTCCAGCTCCCTGTGGGCTTGACGGGACTAGGACTGGGACTGGGATTGGCTTCCACGAAGCCCCGGGTGGCTCAACGAGGCGCTCTAGCTGTTCCTCACCACCTTCCTCCAACACAGACCCCAAGTGAGAAATGCAACTCCCGGAGCACAATGACAAGAAAGCACACAAAAGGAGCAAGGCAGCCGCTCCCATCCTTACCTTTGACTTGACTTTCATACTCGGCTATGATCTCTTTGTCCTTTTTGAATCTGCTCGGAGTGGACATTATCCAGCTGTTCTGGGTTTGCTTTCAGTGGGCAAGTTCTGTTAGGGGGTCACCGACCAGTCTCCTCGGAGAGGCAGAGAGTTGTACTCCCACACGCCGGGAACCCAGAGGCAGCACCGACAGGAGGGAAAGGGGGAGGGAGAGGAGGAGGAGGAGGAAAAAAAGGAGCGAGCCGAGGACTAGATTAACCCGGGCGCTGGCACCATACTCTCCGGATCGAGCTGCCGTCGGTGATGCGGAGGGGAGCCCAGGGTTCGGGGCCGGAGAGGCCCGGCGCGCCGGCAAACTCCAGCAAGCGAGTGGTGGGGGGCGTCTCCCTGCCCACCCCACCCGGAGCCCGGCCACTTCCTCTACGACCGCTGGGCGGACGCGGGAATCGCGCCGGCGCTCCGCACCATTGTTAGCAACCCGCACGGGGCGCGCGGGGCAGGGCCAGCCGGGGAGGGCGGGCGCCGCGACTCTCCCTTCCAGCTCCAGCCGCCGGCTTCGGCGCTCGGGGGTCCCGCCCGGGCTGGGGATGCTACTGCCGCTCCTCCGTCGGCACACACGGTTGCTACTGCCCCGGGCAGGAAAGAGGAATCGCGATCCTAAAGCAAGTCCCGGGCGCCGGCCGCCGCACCGTAAGAACGCGTCCTGGGCACAGCCCCGGCGGAGTTTAGGTCTCCACCGCCGGTGCCTCGCGGGGCCTCTGCCTCCTGGGCCACCGTGCGCCGAGGCTGCCTCTTTCTCCCCCGACCCCCTTTCCGCTGCTGCCCCCAGGAGGCCGCCAGCGACAGACACACTCGCAAACGCACCCGGAGGAGCCGCGCCCCCGGAGGCCGCAAAGTTGCCGGCACGTTCACGGCCCCCGGCTCCCCGGCATCTGGGGAGCGAGCTACGGGCGGCAGCGGCCGGGGCGGCCGCGCGGGGCTCGGCGAGGCGGGGCAGGGCTCTCGGGAGGGGTCGGCTCGGCAGCGCGTTCCCTTCTCCGCCCTCGCCCCCTGCCGGCGCGGTGAGGAAGCGCCGCGTTCGTCCGGGAAGATGGACGCCTCTTGTGGCCAACCGCAGCCCGGCCCTGCGCGCCGAGCCCGGCGGCCGTGGGCAACGCCCCCAGCGCTTCCCGGAGCTGCGCAGCCCCAGCAGCTGGGAAACCCCTCCCGACCCGGCGGTCTGTCTTTGGCCGAGGGTGAGCGCTGTGGTGGGGCTCTTTTCAGTGTCCAGTGGGGAAATCCAGACTTTGGATGTCTGCATGGAAGAAAAGGATGTCACTCCAAGATGTCACTCCAAACCCCAGAAGGAACACTGGAGACTGAATTGTGAACGTTTTGGCTGTTAAGAATCAAAGAAGAGCGAAGCTCTTTGATCAGGCAGAGAAAAATACCCATCTTGAACACCATTATTCTCCCCATCCTAGAAGGAGCTGGAGGGGGGTAGGATGGCGGGAAAGGCGTGGTGGGGAAACAGGTCACACTTAGGATGTCACCAGGTTTTGACGGACACATTTAGCGTTTGGGACCTTCCTTCTCCAATATTATGGGCCTGATTTACCAAAGTGATTTGTCCAAGGGCGTGTCCAGTATCAAATGTTCTCTCTGCTAGATCTAAAGAAGAGTAGGGACTTCGAGACTATAATCATTCATTCATGTATCCAGTGATAAAATTTCTTACTGCGAACCAAACACCAAGTAAGAGCTAAGGATTCAGAGAGTAGAACCCTGCCCTAAAGGATCTCACGGTCTATTGTTGTACAAAGTAATTACAGGCGGTACTGTGATGCTATAAGAGAGCTACTGCCGGCTTTGGGAGCCCTGAAGAAAGAAAAGTGGACTGCGTAAGAGGTTTGGGGAGAAGGGCTTCCAACAGGAGTGGTATTGGAACTGCGTTTAAAGGGTGAGTAGTAAGGAGTTTGCCACCTTAGAGAGGGAAAGTGTTGCATTCCACGGAGAAGAAGGAGAATCCTTCTCTGGGAGAATTGCAAATGAGTTACAGGATGCCCTCCTCTAAAATACCAGATCTCTGATGGGAGGTGAAAAATATTTTAAAAATTTAAATATATGTGTGTTTCAAGCGGTAGTGTGTGCATATTGTTTTTAATTATATGGCCTTTTAAATTTTGATTGTTAAGCAAATCTTTTTACTTTATAACGACAGAATAGAATGTATGGAAAAAATGTTAAAAAATGTTTGTTTCCATTTTGCCACACAGGAGGTTAACTACGGAATCGCAGACTGCCCTAATTTCACGTGGGGCTGTCTTATGTAAGAGTGTAGCGTGAAGAGCCAGGATATTCCAAAGCAGAGGCTGAGAAGGAAGGTCAGGGCCAACTGGGAGAGGCCTCCTGTGCTGAGCTCTAGGACACAGTTCTGCAGACAGCAGGGAGCCTTTTAAGTAGAGAAGGGTCATGATCACATACATGTTTTATGAAGATAACTGTTGGCAGCATGGAAGGATGAGTTGGCTATGGGGGTGGAGAGACCAGAGGCAAGCAGCACACTGGCGATAATTGTAGTCAAATCTAAATGTGATTCATGTCATCCATCCATGGTGCTACTGGGATTTATTCCATATTTGCACTTGGGAAATACAACTTGGTGCAGAGAATGCAGCCCTTGGGAATGAATTGTTGGCTGAGTTTAGACCTAAAGCACTGTAGTAGTTACAAGCCCCAAAGACAGTGTACCCAGAGGTGAATCATATCTCTGCTGCTTCCTAAGTGAGCTGATAAAAATTACTGCATCTCTTGGGGCCTCAGTCTCCTTATCTGTAAAATGGGTTAATGCCTAGTTCCTGGGAATGTTATAAGCACTTACTGAGATAATGCTTAAAAATTACAAGAACACCAGATCTTTGTACCTACTCAGTTATCTTTGTTACTGTTATCTCAATTTTAATCTTTGAGAGAAAGCTATTTAAAAATTGGAGACAATATCTTAATCATCTTTGATTTTATCATAGTACCCAATAAACTGTCAATAAACTTTTTTTTTGAATGTTAATGTCTTAATGTTAGTAAGCCACCATTTTATTGTTGTAGAAGGTTGGGTCCCAAATAAAACAAAGCATTTTGCATACATTCTTATAAGAACCTTACAAGGTGAATACTATTGTCCTTGTTTTACAGAGAGAATCTGGAAAGTTCAGTAAATGTGTAAAGGCCTGGCTGGGCCAGAATTCCAGCCCATATCTACTTGCTTCCAAATTGGGTTTTTCCCAGTTTGCCATTCTTCTGCCTACGAACTTATGATTCCTTTAAACTTGTGAAGCAGGATCACATACAGTGAACTGTGTATGACTGATCGATGGTTTTCCCTTGGTGGCTTTCTTCTGATCCAGCCAATCAGTGTGATTCACAAGTCAGTTCTTTCTTTTTTTTTTTTTTGCGGTACGCGGGCCTCTCACTGTTGTGGCCTCTCCTGTTGCAGAGCACAGGCTCCGGACGCGCAGGCCCAGCGGCCATGGCTGACGGGCCCAGCCGCTCCGCGGCATGTGGGATCTTCCTGGACGGGGGCACGAACCCGTGTCCCCTGCATTGGCAGGCGGACTCTCAACTACTGCGCCACCAGGGAAGCCCAGTTCTTCTTTTCATAGTTTTATCTCTTCAGGTTCTCCTTATCTTTCTCATATTCTGCCTCACAAAGCTTATATGGAGAATGCCTATGACTTAAAATCCAGAAAGCCCCCTAGGGTCAGTCCAATTTGGGAGACAGTCAACTCTGAGTCTAATTCTGTGACTTTGCTCCCCCTTGTGGTAGCTGTTTTCTTAGCTATACAACAGGGATGGCTGCGCTTTGCCCCCTAAAACCTACCCCTCCCCTGCCACACTCTCATTCTTTAGGGGCAAGTGGTGAGAAATTTGGAGCGCCTGAAAGTGGGATCCATACTACAGATTAATCCACTCCATTATCTAATATTTTCCTTTTAGGACCACTCCAAATTTCCAGAAGTTAATTCATTATCTGATCATAAACCCTGGGAGTAGGTAGGAGAATGTACCTGGCTCCTTGCAGCCACAAAATAAATCATGCACCTTACTGCAGCATCACTTTGTCCTAGTGGTAAATAATTTAAGTTATTTAGAAAGTTAAATACAAACACATTAAGGACTCAATGCCAAATTCACACAATTTTTTTAGTTATAGTTTTAGTGTCTAAGAATTTCATGTCTGAGGTGGACCAGTCTGCTACTCCTCTTCATATAAGGAAAACGCTCTCCTCTGCCTGTTGGGATGAAAAAGTTGATGAAGCCCTGCCAATATCCTAGGTTTTATTCTTGGATCCAGCCTGAGTATCAGAACACCAACTGTTGTGCATGCATATCTTATATTGTCTTGACTTTGGACCCTTTAGCTTCTCACATTGCTTGCAGTAGTGCTTTCCATGGACTACATTCTGGTATTGTGTCCTGGGGCAGAGTTTTATAAAGTATGAGCTTACCATTGATCACCTACATCAGAATCACCTTGGGAGTCTGTTTGGAATTCAGACACATGGGAGCTCTTCTACACTTAAAGCCACACTTCTTGACTTCAATGTGCATACAAATCACCTGGGAATCTTGTTAAAATAAGGGTCTGATGCCTTCTGGAGTGACACCTGAGATCCTGCACGTCTAATAAGCTCCTAAGCCATGCCAATAATTTTGTCATAAAGACCATATTGGAGGAGCAAAGACCCATAAGTCCAAATTTTGGCTGAGGGGAAAGTCCTCCGGTGATTCTTATGCTTGAGAATATTTGCCCAAGGCCCAAGGGCTATTTAAAAAAAAGAGCATCCTTATAAAAGATTTGCTACATTTACTCAAGTGATGCTGATGACATTAAGATTTTTTTTCAATTTAATGTACCTCTAAGAAACTGGACTGTTTTCACCTTCAAGATAATAAAACATTTAACTTCTTCATCTGTAAAATGGGGATGGATAATAATTTCCCTAATAGGTTTGTGGGTTTCATAGGTATTAAATGCAAAATGTACATAAAGCACTTAGCAGCAAGCCAGGCACATAGTAAGTGCTACATAAATGTTGCTTGTCCTTGTCATTGCCATTATTGTTTTGGTGCAGAAAGTTAACTTCCAAGTTTATACCAAACTGTTGCAATTGTGGAGGACCTTATAGTGTGTTTATCTGTGTCTTATTTACCTCCCTGTTTAAACCTCCTATGTTAATTGAGAATTTCTTTGTTCTTAATGGGATTTTTTTTGTAGTTTATTGGTTTACTGTGTGTCTGTATTTCTAATACACTACCTCAAATTTTTATAGAATGATTTCTATAGTCTATTCAGTTCTAATCAACAAATATTTATTGTCTATTAAGGTGAACCATATGACAATGCAGATATTTGACCATTTTTGACATAATAAATGGCAATGCCGTATGACTCAACCCAATACTATCAGCTCACACTCTGCAATTAGTGTAAACAAAATTAAATAATAAAAACCCACTTCCGAATATCCAAGTGAAGACTCTGTTGAACCCTGCCCAGATCTAGGGAAATCCCATTCACTCATAGGTTGGATTAATCCAGTGCAGTCCGCCAGGTAGTCAATCAAGAAATACTAACCACTGTTGTAAAAGAAACTTGGCCCATAATTTAACAGCAGCTTGTGGAAATGGACCATATAAATAGCCATTTTCCCTTTTCTGGCAACAGAGTAGTAAAGACAAGCTGTTAAAAGATCTTGCCAATTTCATTCTGATGCACTTTCCCTGGCAGGGAAGAGGGTAGACTGTTACAATAAAGATGAGTTTAGATGAGGCCCTGGAGGGGTCAATGCAAGAGATACTAAAGACAGTAGGAGAGAAAGGATGGAAAAGGAAGAGGTAAAGACACTAGTCACAGGGAGAGAAGCTGCAAAAGAGAACAATAAAATGAATGATTCTTCTAAAATGTTCATTTGTATAATTTAGCTCCCCTCCCCTCCAAAAAAATTCTTCTCCAATTTTCAAGAAAACTAAAGCTAAAATAAATCAGGACTTTTAAACGTCTGTAATTTTCTTTGAATAAAACTGCTTTATAATATTTTTAACCATCTGCTTAAAATCACGTTTCCATTTTGCACAAATCGTTAAAATAGAATTTGCTTTGTTTAATCTCATATTCATAACTTCCAAACACCCACACATAACAGTCTTCTCATCAGAGTTACTATTTTCTGCTTTGAAATCCTACTACGACTTCCCATGTGGCTGCTGCACAATATAAGCAGAATATGAATATTCAATGAGCCTATTCTGATGAAAATATTAAATCCCATCACTTAGACAAAAAAAAACAAAAAAAAACAAAAAAAAAGGTATTGTTACCCAGAGGAAAACAGCCAAAGTTAGGTGAGAAATAGCAGCTTCAATTCAGTTGTCAGAATCAGAGATGGATTAATATGTAGAGCAAATGCTCATAAAAAGGTTGACTGTACCAAGAAATACATGCATCTCTAATGCTTATATTTTAGGAAATGAACGATAGACTCCTCCCCTTCTTGCCATTATACTTTGGCAGCAGACATTTTAAGACTGCCTAATTTTGTCTCCTCTTCTACAGAGAAACAAGTCTGCATACAGTTATTCCTCATTTTAGATATAGATATGCTCCTGGTGAGTATACCAGGGAAGTGGAAGGTTGGTAAATGGAATCTTATTTAAATATAATGGAGACACTTGCTATTTAAAAGAATCTTAAGGTATAGCCTTCTGTAAATCAAAGAACATTTTTGGAAAACAATTATCTCTAATTTTTTAATATAAAATTGAATTTTTATGTAGTAGGTCTTTCTTTAAAGCAGTGGTTCTCAAACCAATTGGAACCAGTGTTGCCTTTAAATGTTTAAAAATTTATTTATTTTTTGAGCAGTTTTAGGGTTACAGAGGGCAGAAAGCACAGAGAGCACCGGTATACTCCCTCACCCCTGCCACTTCCCCTTTATTAACACTTCCCTTATTATTAGCATTTTGCATTTGTGTGGTACCTTTGTTACCATTATTGATATATTATTGATATATTATTATTAGCTAAAATCCATAGTTCACGTTAGGGTTCACTCTTTTTTTTTTTTTTTTTTTTTTTTTTTTTTGTGTTACGCGGGCCTCTCACTGTTGTGGCCTCTCCCGTTGCGGAGCACAGGCTCCGGACGCGCAGGCTCAGCGGCCATGGCCAACGGGGCCAGCCGCTCCACGGCATGTGGGATCTTCCCGGACCGGGGCACGAACCTGTGTCCCCTGCATCGGCAGGCGGACTCTCAACCACTGCGCCACCAGGGAAGCCCAGGGTTCACTCTTTGTGTTGTACATTCCATGGGTTTTGACAAATGTATAATGACTGCATTCACTAATATAGTAGCATACAGAATAGTTTTACTACCCTAATTGTCTCTTTTTTATAATAATATTTTTGTAACACCTCACTTAACTATCCTAAAAGAAAATGTATAGAAAATAAAATTTACCCATACTCATATTTTTCTTTATGCAGTCAGTATATTATCCTACCTGTAAAATGAAGGAGAAATAAAAACAAAGTAAATCATGATGAAGTGATATAAATTTCAATATGTAAATACTTGGACCCAACTACATGAGAGGGTTTGAAGTAGTCAGATAAATTTAGATACAAGAGAAGTAATAAGACCAGAAGATATTCCATACAAGATGTACAAACTTTATATGTCAATTATATCTCAATAAAGCTGGGAAAAAAGAAAAAAAAGATGTACAACTTAATGAATACAAGTTAAAAGTATGCATGAATGTTAGAATAAAAACTAGCATACTCAATATATATAAAAAATACTGTGTGTTTAACAAGTAAAATGGAGTAAGACTAAAGTTTCAGATAACTTAAATCAATATTTCACATATATGAACGCCTGGTGGAATAATTCTTCATTGGTAGGAGACTGAGCTGAGCATTGTAGGACATCCAGCCTTGGACCTGTTCACTAAATGCTAATATCATCTCTCCTCTCTGAATATGGAGACAAATCAACTCCTGACACGTCCAGAAGCTTCCTATGCATCAATTCAGCTTCTACTGAGAACCACTCTCTTAAAAGTCTAATGCGATTATAGGGACTGGTGTCACTATTGTCTCCTTGGGGCTTTTCTTCTGGAAAACTTTTCCTGCCTCATCTTCTGAATTTTCCTTAAAAGAACTCAGAATTAGATGCATGTCTTATTTCACATGCTGAAGGCAGGCATTCTTGACTGTGAGGAACTTTCACCCCAAGAGGTGTAATATGATCTGTTCTTGGGGTTTGGAAAGATATTATAATGTCTATATTCTTTTAAAATTTCCTTTTTTGTGCATGTTATATTTTGTAAAGTCTTACTACAGTAGTGTATGTATATAATTTATTAAAAATAAACAGATATTGAGGTTGAATGCTCAAATATTTTTACTGATGGGGTTAATAATAAAAAGAAGTTTGCAGATTCCTATCTATAAATACAGTCAAGATACAAAGTAGCAGATAGCACTTGTCTTTAACTTTGTCATATCTGACATCCTTTCAGAATCCTGAAGTACTAACAATGATCCTTACCTATTACTTGGCTAAGGTACATTTGGGACAGACCTAGGCTCCTTCATGATCAGCCTTCATGGCAATACAGCTTCATCTCTTACCATACCCCATCCCTTCCCTTGCTTCAGCTGCACTCCACCTCTCACTGCTCTTCAGATGCATTTTGTCTCTCTCACACCTTCACACTTCTGCACGTGCTGTTCCTTTGCTTGAAACTGTTGGGGAGGAAAACTTTTCCTCCAGTCTCTTAGGTTCAATTTCTGAGGGCCTGTGAATTAAACTGACAAAAGGCAGATTGATAGGAGAAATAAGGTGTATTTGTATGCCTAACAAAAGAAGTAGCTAGCTTGCTAAATGGTTATTAAAGTTAGAGGCTTATATACCTAACTTAGTAGGGGAAAAAAGAGGGAAGAACAGGCTTCTATAGAAAGAACAAATAAATTTCTTTAGGAAAAGACAAATGGGTTTTTAGAAGAACAACAAGAGATGAAAAAGTCTGGGATAATGTTTGGTTAGGCAGGTGAGAGTGGTCTTTCTATCTTCTTCATGGCCATGAAACCCCCTGGAGAGGGGATTTATGGCAGCCTTGTTTCCCAGAAGTTTCTGCTTTTAGTCAGATAAGTGAAGCTCCAAGAAGGCTTCTTTCTGCATCTGTTGAATTTCAAATGTTTTCAGCTTAAAATAATCTTCATATCAACTCTGGGGTTGTGAGTGGGTCGCCATAGAATACACACACTCATACACATGTGAGCACACTGTACCTGCCCCTCTCCCATCCTTTGCTTGGCTAACATCTCAACCTTCATAACTCACCTAGAGCATCATCCTGGAAAAACCTTCCCCCCAACACCTTCTCCCAGGCCACATTAAGTCCCCTTCTCATGTCCCCCCACCCCACCCTGAACCAGCACCTTGTGCTTTCTTTGGGCAGAGCACTTACCACTCTATGTTCTGATTTATCTATTTGTCTGATCACCCTTCTGATCCGTATGGTAATGGAGCATGCTTGAATACTGTTCCTGGCATATAGTAGATGCTCAATAAATGTCTGTGAAAAACATGAATGAATAATGACATCATTTGACAAATTGCATAATTTGGACATTGTGTTGCTCTTCAGTGGAAATATCTGAGGATCTTCCTTCATTAATTTTGATGAGGTCAAATTATCAAAATGATGAATGAAAATAAAAGATGGAGCTATGACACCAAGAATGAAAGTAAGAAGATTGCGTTTTAGCTGAGACACCTTTAGGTGAAGTCTCTGAGAGTAAGATCTGCTAAGTTTGAGGTAGCAGCCATGGTGTAATGGAAAGAGCCCTGGATTTAGAGGAGACCTGGGCTTGGGTTCCAGTTCTGTTGGTTTGACCTCTCTGACCTTTTGTTTTCTTGCTTATGAAATGATGGAAAAATATGTAATTTAAGAGCTGGAGAGAGAGAGAGAGAGAATGTATTTGAAATGACGTCATAAACTCTAGAGCTCTGTACAAAGTGTGAAGTAACCTGTGAAGGCAGCCCAGGAGAACCTGACTTAATCAGAGACAGAGAGTCCAGTGTGTTCAGACAGTGGGAGCATCTCCTGTGGGGGAACATGGTGGGACATCAGGCCTTCCAGCCGTCCACTTGGGCTGGGAATGAACTCTTCAATTTCAAACTGGGTTCACTGGCTTCCTGGAAACACCAGCTGAGTTGCATAAACCCAGGGCAGCCTATCTGGGTGGAATTGGGGTTCCCAGATCCACTTGTTTACCCAGTTTGGGCACAGCAATTAGCTGTGGATTAGTGCCACAGATCACAGTGGGGTACAAGGAGGCAGAGCAAGTAACTACCCAAGTGGTGTGACTGAGGGGACCCCCCAGGAAGCTCTCTGGCCAAAATGGCTTCCCTACTGGCCTCTCCCCAGTGCTTGAAATTCCTACATTACTCCATCTCTTTGATGAGGTCTGGCAGTCCATTTGGAATAAGAAAACTGTGACTAGAGTCTGTTATTATTAACTAAGTCTCCCCAGAGATCTTTGTTTTCCTTCCCACAACAGCAATAACAACAGCAACAACAGCAACAACAACAACAGCAGCAGCAACAACAGCAGCAGCAACAACAGCAACAACAGCAGCAGCAACAACAGCAACAATAGCAGCAGCAACAACAGCAACTACAACAGCAGCAGCAACAGCAGCAGCAACAGCACCAACAGCAACAGCAGCAGCAACAGCAGCAACAACAGCAGCAGCAACAGCAACAACAGCAGCAACAGCAACAACAGCAACAGCAACAACAACAGCACCAACAGCAGGGAACACTCGTTCAGACTTGTAATAGTGCAGCTCCAAGCAGTTTACACGCATAACTCATTTAATCTTCATCACAGCCTTGTGGGCTTGGTGCTATCATTATCAGCCCCATTTTATAGAGGAGGGTATTAAGACACAGAGGGTGACAAGTTTTGTTTTGTTTAATATTTACTTATTTATTTTTGGCTGTGTTGGATCTTAGTTGCGGCACGTGGGATCTTTTCGCTGGGGTGTGCAGGCTCTTTGTTGGGGTGTGCAGGCTTCTCTCTAGTTGTGGCGCCCAGGCTCCAGAGCGTGTAGGCTCAGTAGTTGCGGTGCGTGGGCTCTCTAGTTGTGGTGCGTGGGCTCAGTAGTTGAGGTGCACAGGCTTAGTTGTTCCGCGGCATGTGGGATCTTAGTTCCCTGACCAGGGATTGAACCTGTGTCCCCTGCATTGGAAGGTGGATTCTTAACCACTGGACAACCAGGGAAGTCTCAAGGGTGACAAGTCTTTCCCAAGGACATATAGCTAGTAAGTAGCAAAGCTGGAATCAGAATCAGGGCAGTCTAGCTCCAGAGTCTAATACTTAACCACTAAGCTGTTGCCTATATATTTGTGGCAATGGAACAGACTATGCAAAAGTTTCCTAATTCCCTGTTAACAATTGGTCCCCAATCCCCACTTTTATTGGAGAGATTGTGTTTGCTTTCTTTTTAATGTTAATATTATAGAATAGGGGAAAATAACCCTCCCCTCAGTGCTCCCCGGGAAAGAGTGATTAGATGTCATGATTTAGCCCATAAAGTCTCCTCTGAAGAAAGCAAAAAAGAGGCCGAACCTCTCTTCCCCTTTCCCTCCAAAACACTTTGCTCTCTTTTCAGTGGTCACCCACTTGTGTGGACAGCAGCTCACGGGCAGGTAGAAGATGGCCCCTCTCTCATCTGCCCCCAAAGGCCTGTGAATGGAGCCAGTTCTGAGCCCTGGGCCATTTACATCATTGAAGGCAGAGGGCGAGGGAGAGCCAGGAATACCCAGGATTCTTGGTGGTCTTGTTTCAAGAAATAAAAAGAGGCTAAAGACTTTGGGCTAGTCTCTGCCTTTTTGTGTCCCTTAATTTCTATCTAATTGTAATTGAAAAACATCGAAATAAAGTCTGGCTCTGCAGGGGAAGGCACGCCTAAATCTGGCAGATTCTGAAATACTTGGTCCTTGTATTAGTTAGGGTTCTCCAAAGAAACAGAACCAAAGTATATGTTTTAAAAGGTACTTAGGGGGCTTCCCTGGTGGCGCAGTGGTTGAGAATCCGCCTGCCAATGCAGGGGACGCGGATTCGTGCCCCGGTCCGGGAAGATCCCACATGCCGCGGAGCGGCTGGGCCCGTGAGCCATGGCCGCTGAGCCTGCGCGTCCGGAGCCTGTGCTCTGCAACGGGAGAGACCACGACGGTGAGAGGCCCGCGTACCGCAAAAAAAAAAAATAAATAAAAAATAAAAGTACTTATTATGAAGGATCAATGCTCATGTGATTATGAAGGCTGAGAAGGCCCATGATCTGCTGTCTGCAAGCTGGAGACCCAGGAAAGCCATGGTATGGTTCTAGTCCAAACCCAATGGCCTGAGGACCAAAGGAGCAAATTATTTAAGTCCCAATCTGAGTCCAAAGGCCCAAGAACCAGGAGTGCCAACTTCTGAGGACAGGAGTAGAGGGATGTCCCAATTAAGCAGAAGAAGCAAACTCTCTGTTCCGTGTACCAGAGGCCAGACTGGAATGCAGCCTTTTGCTTGGGAGAGCGGCTATGGGAGGACTTTGGCTGTGATGTAGAATTCCATTGCGTGTGTTCTTTGCCGACTGCCTCTTAAACTTACATTTAAGAAGTGCAGTCGTGTAGCTGCAGGTCCCTGTAGTTTGTGCAGTTTCATTAGTTTTCTACTGAATGACTACACCATATTTTATTTCTCTGTTCTCCTGTTGATGGACATTTATGCTGTTGGACAATTTTTTGCTGTTATAAACAACGTTGCTATGAATAGCTTTGAATTTGTTTCCCGAGGCACACGTGCAAGTTTCTTATAGGGTGATGGGTTGATAGCCCACTGGGATAGTGAGTTTAAATGTGCAGCCAGTTTTTCAACTTAAGGGGAGTAGAATTGCCGAATTGCAGGGTATATGCATCGTTAACTTTATTATATGTGCTAAATTGCTCTCCAATGTGGTTTTACCAGTTTAAACTCTTCCAGTAACGCATGAAGGTACCCATTTTCCAACAAACTCAAATTTGACTTTAAAATGTTTGCCAATATGATGAGTCTAAGATGGTTATCTCCTTTTTATTTCAATTTGCATTTCCCTGATTACTGGCAAGATGAACATGTTTACATATGTTTATTGGCCATTTATCTTTCCTCTTCCTTGAATTGTATGGAAAATGTGAAACAATATAGGAGACAGTCCCCATTTGCACAGGACATGCTGCCTGTGAAAACATAATTGGACCCCGATAGGCCTTAATGGTTATTTAAGTAGGATTTATTCAATTTAAGTAAACTTAAGTGAAATTTACATGAGGAACTAATAAATTTATTACATTTAATAAAATATAAGTAATCATATTTGTCTTTTCACATTTAAAAGAATGAAAAACTACTAAAGTTCTGAGAAAGTTGAACACTGATTTTTGATAAAAATTTCCTACTCTTTAGATTTCTGATTGTACAGTCAGACTTCAATAACACAAACCCATTTTTCATTAAATGAACACATTCTAGATTCTAATCATTTCACGTAAAAAGAATGGAATGCTTCTAACAATAAGGATATAATCTTAATTTCTAGGTTGTAAAGGAAAGGGACTTGACAGATAATCATGCCTGGGCACTGGTGGCTGGGTGTTCTGCTCAGTGGTTCCGAAGCTTCAGTGTGGGATACAGTCGCTCACTCCAAAGACTTATCTGTCCAAATACCAACAGTCCTCCTTTATCCAGTCCCAGAGTCTCCTAAGGCTCCTTAGCTCAGAAATATCCGAAGCAAAGTCAGAAAAACCATGATGCTATTTGTGGTTTTAGATCGCCCTCTTCTGGCCAAAGCCTAAACTTGCACCGTGAAAGTAATTCACTTTCCACTGCATACTATAATTATTGATAAAATGTTTCTCTATTTCTACTTTTGTAACCTAAACTCCCCCAAATATATATAAAATGTAAAGATTCATAATGAACATATTTTATCTATCTATTATCTATTTTCCTGTCTACGGTCTAATACAACTCTCACAGGCAGATAGCTACAGATAGTAGGTGATAGAAAAAAGGAAAACAAACCAAGCTAAGTCTTTATGACATGGAAATCCCCTCAATAAGGTATTTTAAAGTGTTGTCAATTGATAATTTACCCTTGACCTTGATGTCTTTCCTTATATTCCATTTATTCTGTACTTTTTTTTTTTTTTTTTAATGGTACGCGGGCCTCTCACTGTTGTGGCCTCTCCTGTTGCGGAGCACAGGCTCCGGACGCGCAGGCTCCGCGGCCAGCGCAGGCTCAGCGGCCATGGCTCACGGGCCCAGCCGCTCCGCGACATGTGGGATCCTCCCGGACCGGGGCACGAACCCGTGTCCCCTGCATCGGCAGGCGGACTCTCAACCACTGCGCCACCAGGGAAGCCCTATTCTGTACCTTTTAATCCTGATATTTATCTAGTTCTCTGCAGTGATTTTTTTCTCCTGAAAGTGAAGTTGACTAAGCCCAAATCACAAAATTTATTATATCAGCTCATGTTTCTTTCCTTTCCTTTCCATTTATCCCTCCACTCCTTCCGACCATTCCTCCTTTTTTCCCTCCTTAAAAAAAATCTTTTATAATTGCTTAAATGAATTTTAGTGCAATGCAAGGAATATTGGGGAACCCCAATATGGGGAAGATGATAGTCATCCATAATATATTCAGAGGGTTTCTCTATTTTTTATAATTGAAATATAGTTAATTTACAGTGTTGGGTTAGTTTCAGGTATATAGAGAAGTGATTCAGATATGTGTGTGTGTATTCTTTTTCAGATTCTTTTTATTATAGGTTATTAGAAGATATTGAATATAATTCTCTGTGGTATATAGTACATCCTTGTTGTTTACCTAATTTATATATAGTAGTGTGTATATGTTAATCCCAACCTAATTTATCCCTCCCTGCCCTCTTTACCCTTTGGTAACCATAAATCTGTTTTCTATGACTGAGTCTGCTTCTTTTGTAAATAAATTCATTTGTATCATTTTTTGTGATATCATATGATATCACATATGATATTTGTCTTTCTCTGTCTTACTTCACTTAATATGATAATCTCTAGGTCCATCCATGTTGCTGCAAATGACATTATTTCATTTCCTTTTAATGGCTGAGTAATATTCCATTGTGTGTGTGTGTGTGTGTGTGTGTATACATATATGTATATATATATATACATATATATACACACCACATCTTTATCTATTCGTTTGTCAATGGATATTTAAGTTGCTTCCATGTCCTGGTTATTGTAAATAGTGCTGCTATGAACATTATGGGTGCATGTATCTTTTCAAATTAGAGTTTTCTCTGGATGTATGCCCAGGAGTGGAATTGCAGAATCATATGTAACTCTATTTTTAGTTTTTTAAGGAAACTTCATACTGTTCTCCATAGTGGCTGCACCAATTTACATTTTCACTAACAGTGTAGGAGGGTTCCCTTTTCTCCACACCCTCTCCAGCATTTATTATTTGTAGACTTTAATGATGGCCATTCTGACTGGTGTGAGGTGATACCTCATTGTAGTTTTGATTTGCATTTCTCTCATAATCAGTAATATTGAGCATCTTTTCATGTGCCTGTTGGCCATCTGTATGCCTTCTTCAGAGCAATGTCTATTTAGATCTCCTGCCCAGTTTTTGATTGTTTTTTTTTTTTTTTTGATGTTAAGCTGTATGAGCTGTTTGTATATTTTGGAAATTAAGCCCTTGTTGGTAGCATCATTTGCAAATATTTTCTCCCAGTCCATAGGTTGTAATTTCATTATGTTTATGGTTTCCCTTGCTGTGCAAAAGCATTTAAGTTTAATAAGGTCCCATTTGTTTATTTTTGCTTTTGTTTCCTTTGCTTTAGGAGGTGGATACAAAAAAATATTGCTGCGATTTATGTCAAAGAGTGTTCTGCCCATGTTTTCCTCTCGGAATTTTATAGTATCTGGTCTTATATTTAGGTCTTTAATCCATTTGAGTTTATTTTTGTATGTGGTGTTAGAGAGTATTCTAATTTCATTCTTTTACCTGTAGCTGTCCAGTTTTCCCAGCATCACTTATTGAAGAGGCTGTCTTTTCTCCATTGTATATTTTTGGCTCCTTTGTCATAGATTAATTGACCATAAGTGCATGAGTTTATTTCTGGCCTGTTTATTATATTCCATTGATCTATACGTCTGATTTTGTGCTAGTACCACACTGTTTTGATTACTGTAGCTTTGTAGTATAGTCCGAGGTCAGGGAGCATGATTCCTCTATTATTTTTGTTACTCATTAAGTTGAGCCAAGGTTTTGTTGGATTTACTTTTAATTAATTCGTTTGTTTATTCATTTGGAAATAATTGCATATGATGCAAAATTTATGCAATACCAAAATGTATACAGTGAGAAAAGTCTTTCACTTGTCAGCTTCCCTGCTGGGGGAGCAATCTCTAATGTCAATTCCTCAACACATGTATTTTATAAGAGAAACCCTCTGCACATGCTTAACAAAATAAAGAGGAATTTCAGGATGATGACATATTATGTTCCTCAATTAATTAGAGAAAAAAGCATATGCCCTCAAATGCCCTTCTGGCATTTTCTACTAATCCTTCCTACATACACTTTGAGTAGTTCTTCAAGTGGGTAGGAACCCAGCAAACTCATCGCCTGGGAAACTGTTAGAAATGCAAATTCTCAGCCCTCTCCCAGACCTACTGAATCAGAAACTCTGGGGGTGTTTTCCCAAACTCTTCAGGTGATTCTGATGTTTGCTAAAGTTTGAGAACAATGGCATTAGAATATCAATGCCTGAGACCCACCCCAGACTAGTGAACAGAATCACAAAGGTGGATAGTTTAAATTTTCCTCAGGTAATCCTAAGGTACAGCTAGTATTAAGAACTTGGGCTTGCTTAACTGAAGACATCCTGAGTTTCACCTCACCTCAAGCTTTTCTGATTCTTTACCTTTTCATCCTGTTATCATCTGCCTTGGGTCCCCAGTCTTCACTCCCATTTTACAGATAAGAAAGCTGAGAGTCAAAGAGATTGAGTTACTTATTCCAGAAAAGTAACTAGATGTTGGTAGAGCTAGGTCTCAAAATCAATGTCCTTGGAATCCCTTGTCAGCACATTTTCTGTTTGTCATGCTGCCACCTCTAGTTAATTTGTACATGTTTTCTAAGAGACTGTAAGCATTTAAGTGACTTATAAATGTCAGTTAGGAGATGACATCTAAATGTAGGGTGAATGAGTGAATGAATACAGGCCCTCTGCTGCTTCAAGTGGGTAAGAGTTCAACCATTTATCACAGACACGCTGATCATGCTGTAAGTCAATCACTGAGCAACTAAACAATGGAAAATCAAAGCTACCAAGTATTCAGAAAAGATGGGGTTAATGGATTTGATGTATAATTACAACATCTGGCATTTCACACTTTTTTGAATGGATTTGATCTCTAACACTATGGTGTTTCTAAGAGACTTCTCATAATTACCTATAGGTGCTGTCAATTTTAATTGGCTGTGTCCAAACTGGGTCTTCCTGCCAATTACTTCCATTTTTTTTTAATCTATAAAAGAGAACAATTGGTCCTTTTTTATTCGCATCAAAGACATGACTTTGGGATGGAGGAAAACTCCTCTAAACATGAAAAACTTACCCTTTTACTCCATAAATAGAGCAAACATTCAGCTTAGAGTTTTCTTTCTGGTCTAATCCAAAAGTTGCTCCTTTTTTGAATTTGCATCACTTAATTCACTTAAGTAAAAAATAGATTTCAAGGTTGTGGATTTGTAGGACCCAGTTAGGGTATCGTGGTTGAGCGTAAGCTCTGGAGCCCAACTTTCTGTGTTTGAGTCCAGCTCTTCCAGGTAATCATGGTGAACTCTTGGGCAGGACATGTAGGTCTGACAAGCATTGCAAGACATGATTACTAATGAGATTTATGGGCCATTTATCTTTTTCTTGGGGGCTAATACCATTTCTTTCCTTTGCCCATTTTTCTATTAGATTTTTTTTCTTTTTCTTTTGAATCACAGTTATTCATATATTCTAAATCCCAATCCTTTGTCAGTTATATTATTCACTACATATAACTTCTATTTGTAGATTTTCTTTTGCCCTCTCCTTATGGTGCCTTTTGATAACTGTAAAATTTATCAACTTTAAAAGAAATGGCTTCTGTTTATTGTATCATTTTAGATGAATCCTTTCCTTTCCTGATTTTAGAAAGTTATTTTTCCTATATTTCTAAAGAGTATGTATTGGTTAATAATTTTGCCTTTTCATACTTTCATCTTTAATCCACCTGGAATTTATTTTTGCATATGCTGTGACACATAGTTTAATTTCATTTTTTCCCATGGGGATAGTCATCCCAAAACTACATATTGAAAAGTACATTGTTTCCAATGATCTACAATGTCCCTATGTCACATAAGTTTGCATACCTTTCACTTCTTATTCATTCTTGCCTTGGCTACTCTTGATCTTTTACTGTTTTGAAGAATGTCTCTCAATTTGGTTCTTTTTAATGTTTCTTCAGGATTAGATTCTGGGGATACATTTTTACCAGGACTACTGCAGAAATGATATGTCCTCAATGCATCCTTTCAGGAAGCACATGATATTTATTTCTCCTGTTACTGATAATGTAAATATGATCACTTGGTTAAGTTTCTGTTTATCAGGTTTCTCAACTATAAACTATTATTTTTTCCCCTTGCAATTACTTTGAGACTATGTAAGTCTCCTGTTTCTTACCAGACTTTCACCCACTAGATTTAGAACGACTGGTCTAACCTATGAGGGAAAAGTGATTATCTTTTGTTTCATAGCAATGCATATGTCAGACTATAAGAAGGGGAACCATCAGTGAAAGTCAAATGTACTAGACAGGATGGGCTAGGTTATGCTTCTACAACAAACAACCCTCAAATCTCAGCAGCTTAACATAACAAAAGTTGATCTATTTTGTTCTCCATGTTCCTTTGGTTGTCAAGGGGTTTCTGCTCACTCGGGGACACAGTCTGACTGAGGTTCATCTTGACAAAGGCTTTCGTAACTGCTGAGGTAGAAAAAGGGAACAAGGTCAATTGTGCATAGTCTCTTAAAGCTTCTACCTGGAAGTGAAACATCACCTCTACTACACATCACTGACCAAAGTAAACCTTCAAGTGGGGGCAGTGAGTACAATCCTATGATGTGCTCAGGAGAGTAGAACTGGAATGGTTGAATAGGCCACAGGACTCAACACTATATATCCCAGAGTTCAGGTTTTAGCTAAATAGATTGCAGTAAATTGAACTGTTCTTCCCCATTTTTTTCTCTCTTTTGGAAGGCAGAATATGTTGATATACTCCTCCCTCCTCCCCACCCTCCTTGACTTCAGGTTTGGCCCTGTGACTGCTTTGACCAATGGAACATGAGCAGAGTGACAGGATTTCAGCTCTGGGCAGAAGCTTCAAATCTAGGGCAGGGGACTTCCCTGGTGCCCCAGTGATTAAGAATCCACCTTCCAGGGGCTTCCCTGGTGGCGCAATGGTTAAGAAGCCTCCTGCTAATGCAGGGGACACAGGTTCAAGCCCTGGTCTGGGAAGATCCCACATGCTGCGGAGCAACTAAGCCCGTGTGCCACAACTCCTGAGCCTGCACTCTAGAGCCCACAAGGCACAACTACTGAGCCCACATGCACAACTACTGAAGCCCATGCGCCTAGAGCCCGTGCTCTGCAACGAGAAGCCACTGTAATGAGAAGCCCGCACACTGCAACGAGGAGTAGCCCCCGCTCACCACAACTAGAGGAAGCCTGCACACAGCAACAAAGACCCAACACAGCCAAAAATAAATAAATTAAAAAAAAAAAGAATCCACCTTCCAATGCAGGGGACGTGGGTTCGATTCCTGGTGGGGGAACTAAGATCCCACATGCTGTGGAGCAAGTAAGCCTGTGCACCACAACTACTGAGCCTGCATGCTCTAGACCCCGTGCACCACAACTAGAGAGCCCACGTGCCACAACTACTGAGCCCGCATGCTCTGGAGCCTGCGCACCACAATGAAGAGCCCATGTGCTGCAATGAAAGATCCCACATGCTTCAACGAAGATCCCGTGGGCCGCAACTAAGACCCGATGCAGCCAAATAAAATAAAGAAATAAAAAAAACAACAAAAAAATCAACCTTCAAACTAAAAAAAAATAAAATAAAATCTAGGGCACAATTCATCCCAGTGTGTGGAAGTAATCGCCCCTTTGCTATGGACTGAGTGTTTGTGTCCCCCCTCCCACCCCAAATTTATATGCTGAAGCCCTAACCCTCAATGTGATGGTATTTGGAGGTGAGACCTTTGGGAATAATTAAGTTTAGATGAAGTCATGAAGGCAGAGCTCTCATGATAGGATTAGTGTCCTTATAAGAAGAGGAGGAGACTGGAGCTTACTCTCTCTCTGCCATGTAGGGACACAGTGAGATGGTGGCCATCTGTAAGCCAGGAAGAGAGCTCTCACCAGAACTTGACCATGCTGGCAACCAGATCTTGGACATCTAGCCTCCAGAACTGTGAGACATAAATTTCTATTGTTTAAGCCACCCATTTTATGGTATTTTGTTATGGCAGCCCAAGCTGATTAAAATACCCTTCCTCTTCTCACCCTCTACCATGAGAATATCCCAGAAAAAGGCCACTCCTTTATCTTTCATGGGTTCTGGAAAGGGAAGATATGTAGAACCAAGCTGAGCACAGCCCATCTGAGTCCATCAAAGTTGAAGCTGACCAAAGAAATGTGAAGAAGAAATAAATATTTTTGTTCTTGTAAGCCACTAAGATTTGAGGTTGGTTGTTATCTAGGGTGATAGGAGTGAGACACTCTTTTTGAGTGCAAAATTCACCAAGTTTCAAACAACTCAGTAATCAAGATGAGTGATATTTTTATGCAATGTTTTCAAAAAGGTCACAATTAATGCAAAAAGAATCCATGATGAACAAAATATCAAAAGTTTGAATAAAGACATGATCAACAGTGCAACCTAGCCAAAGCTCACTAAAGGAAAGAGTTTTGATGCAATGAAAACCCAGGTGGAGTTTCAGCAAATGGTAATGGACAGAAAACTGGTAAGACATAATAAATAAAATGTCAACATCAGTTAGAAACATGTTTCTGAGTTAATGATCCATTATCACATTTCCTGCTTTGTTTTTAGTGAGTTTTTAAAAGCTTTAAAAAAATCAAACCTTTTAAACAACAGACTGCAAAAGAAGAGCAAATCAAAAAGAGAAAAAACAAACAAGGGACACATTAGGAATCTAGGCCCAAACTCTACCTTCCTGGAAAGGATTAGGAGCCAATATGCAGGGGAAGGGTGGTATAGGGACGCCCCCTCCAGCCTGGCAGGGGGAATTCCTTTTATGCTCTATGGTTTTCAAAAATAAGGCTTCTGGACAAAAATATAATTCAAAAAGTTAACATGCACCCCTATGTTTGTAGGAGCACTATTCATAATAGCTGAGATGGAGAAGCAACCTAAATGTCCATCGACAGATGAATGGATAAAGATGTGGTACATATACATAATGGAATACTCCTCAGCCATAAAAAAGAACGAAATAATGCCATTTGCAGCAACATGAATGGAACTAGAGATTATCATACTAAGTGAAGTCCAAGAGAAAGAGAAATACCATATGATATCACTTATATGTGGAATCTAAACCACGACACAAATTAACGTATCTGTGAAACAGAAACAGACTCAGACATAGAGAACAGACTTGTCGTTGCCAAGGGGTGGTGGTGGGAGAGAGATGGAGTGGGAATTTGGGGTTAGCAGATGCAAACTATTATGTGCAGAATGGATAAACAACAAGGTCCGACTATATAGGACAGGAAACTATACTCAATATTCTATGATAAACCATAATGGAAAAGAATATATATATAAAAAGAAAAAAAATATGAATCACTTTGTTGTATACCAGAAATTAACACATTGTAAATCAACTATATTTCAATAAAAAAATTAAAAATAAAACAAAAAAACAAGGCTTCACTGTAGGCATACCCAGGTACACTATGTACACCCATAGTATACATAGTATATGTTACAAAATATCTAATGTATGAATGCATTCTACTGCCTGGCTACTTTCTGAGATGGAAAATTCTCTGGTACCGACAGACAAGCAATCAGAAATAGTGGAGTCCCATTCCAACATTGGCCTTAGACTGTATTTCTGGGTTAGTGACGCTTTGAATTCAGATCTTGGTAAGTTCTGGAGCTTGAGACTTTACAGACTCAATTTTGTCATGCAAACCTCCAGAACTATGTAGGGAGACTTCCATCTAACTCTAGAGGCAACAGATAGCTTAGAGTTGGCCTCTAGGTAAGTTACCAACAAACTCCATGTGGTAAGAAGGGATGTTGGTGGATATTGGAAAATTTCTTTTGATATGATTCACTTGTGTCTTGCTCCATGGTCTTGACATTCCAAAGGCTTTGTTGGCAACAAATACACCAATGCAGAAAGCACTCTTTGAAAGGATTATGGGCAATAATAGCAAGTACCACATTAAGAGAAAGATGGTCTAGTCTTGTTCATAAAATTTAGTACAGAGACTCCTTTAACTTAGTCAAAGGAGAATTCTGTTACAACCTTGGACCTGGCATGCACTTCTGTTCAAGGGAAAGGCAAAATGGGGGCTCTGAAAGATGAAGCATCTTGTCATTGTTTTGGGTAGTCTCTTTTGGTTTGGAAGTCAGCTCAAGTAACCAGGGGCAAGGAGGGATGAAAGTTGAAGAAAGGAGATAATTCTGAGGATATACAATGGGAAAATAAAAAAGCAATCTCGAAGTTCATGGGAGTGGGAGCTGAAAACCCATCAGGAAACATCGCAACAGCTCTGTGGTCAGATTTCTCTCTCTTTGAGCTTGTTCTCAGCATCTCTGTTTCTCTCATAGCCCCAACATTACTTTATATAGCTTGTATTCCATTGCATCCTTTCCATTTCTGCTCCTGTGGCTGACTCCCAGTTTCTCAGTATTTCCTAGTTCAAAAAGGTCTTGAACTAGCTGTTTGCCTCAGTTATTAGTCTCATTTTTTGGTACCAACGTCCAGGGTCATCAGGAAGCCTATTAAAAGGGTGCCCTTGAATAAAGTGCCCATAGCTGTTACCTGAAGTGTGGGACAAAGAGGAGAGACACATGGTATAAAATGACTCCCTGTGTGCAGTACCTTTAGCAGGGGCTATAGGAGGTGCAGTTTCCTCAGAACTGGATAGGGTTGTGGCAGGCACCATGATGATTCTCCAATATGGTGCAAAGATGAGGTTCTTTACATCGAGGCTGCCAGACCTTCTGGTGATGTGGACACCCCTGTGGGAGCTCCAGGTATAAGAAAGTGTGGGTAGTTTACACTTGTTCAGTATCTATGGCCATTCATATAATAAGGAGACAAAAAGCTCCTGGAAGGAATGATGATGTTAATTCCCTGATTTCACCGGAGCTAAGCCATAGGATTCCTGAGAAAATAAGAAGCCAGGCAAAGCAACTGATTGAGCCCAAAGTCGCCTGCATCCTTTCAGGAGCCCAAGGTCCTGAAGATACAAGACCACTCTCTCAGCCTTAATCAAAGCCGCTGCTCCCCGAGAGCATCAGACAGCCTTTGCACAAAGCACTCTCCTTTGAGTTGGCTAGTCTTACTCCATACTTCAATGACAACTTCTGTTGAGTTTAGATACTAATTTTCTGGCTCCTGACTGCCCCCAGTCCATGTTTTGTATGGATTATGACCAAATTCTGTATCTAGGCACCTACCTCAACATATGTGATCCAACAAAACTTGAGTAATCTAAAAGTCTAACTCTGTAAGATTTATCCACATACATTCCTATCATGACATGATTACTCCCCAATTGTGGAAATGATCATGTGTTAAAATATTTAAATATTTAAAATATTTAACCCTATTATTAACTAGTAAGGACTTAAAAATGAATTAGAAATTATTACAATTATTGAGTACTTTATATATTATTTCATTTCATATTTACAACCAACCCTATGAGGTACCATTATCTCCATTCTACATGGAAAGGAACCAAGACTCAGAACAATGAGGTGGCTTGCTCAAGGTCCCCAGATAGTAGGTGCAGCGGTAAGATTTTAACCCAGGTTTTGTCTGACTCCAAAGCCTAGTCTTTCCACTACACAATGCTGCTTCTCTAGAGCAGGTTTAAATGAATGAGAAGAGTTGATTATGCTGAATCACTCAACTTTGTACAAATGAGTTTCAGTAACATTTTAACTTTATTTTCAGGAGTGGCCCAATAAGGCTGTACTTGGTCAATACTACAGACATAACCTAGGGTCTAGGGGCAACTTAAGGAACATTAATAAACACATAAACACACACACACATACCCAGTATTAGAAATGATTTAAAAAATCAGATCTTAGCTCAAAAAGATGAACTACAGTTAACCTTTATTGTTCTTTAGAAATGAACTTTCCACAATATTAATAAATCTCATTTTTAGCTCTGCTTTGAAGTACTGATACCAGTGAAGTAACCTTTTTCTTCTTTGAATCTTTTCTTGTAAAATTATAGTTTTCTCTTTTTCTAAAATAGCAGGAAGTTCCTTCCAGTTCTTAATAAAGATAAAGGGAGCATTCATGGACTTGAGTAACTGCAGAGGAGCATTATGGTAAACAGATGAATTTCCACAGCTGCCAGCTGTCATTACGTCTTCTACCACGGGAACGGAGCCATAGGAGCAAGCCTCATATATTCTGTAACACTCCGTGTTTACTCCTGCTGGGCACAACGTGAGATCACTCTGACGCAGAGCATCTTGATAATTCTTAAGGCTTTCATTTGTTTCTTGAGGCTGCCACCTAGAAAATCAGAAAAAAAACTGAAGTTTTCACTTTACTAAGCATATCTTTTGTGAAAGAAAATATTTTATCTTTTAATGTTGGTTACAAGAAATGGTAAACACATTATAGAGATGGCAGGCAGAAGAGATGAATAAAATCTTGCCCAAATAGATTTCTTGAAAATATTTAAGAATTTGAGAAGTTTACAGCTACACATTTTAAAAAATCTAGTGGCCATACAATTTCTGAATGAAATTATATCATCCAAAATTTTGTAAGTGCGTGTCTTCTTTCTCTACCTCACCTTCCATCCAAATTCCTGCCCTTATGGAGCTTATTATCACAGTTCTAGTGGTGGAGACAGATAGTAACCAGGTCAAGTCAGTAAATTATTTAGAAGGTGTTACGTGTTGTGTGGAAAAATAAAGCAGAGAAGTGAGGAGGGAGTTTTTGGTAGGATGGTATTGCAACTGTAAATAGGTGATCAGGGAGTGTCTCACTGCATGGGCATCTGAGCAGAGAGCCAGAAGTGAGGGAGCAAACCACACAGATATCTGGGTGAAGAAAAGAGCACAGAGCAAGCATAAAGGCCATGACATGGCATGTGCCAGGCATGTTCAAGGGACAGCAAGGAAGCCAGGGTGGCTAAAGCAGGGTAACTGAAGGGGAGAGGTGTAGAAGATGAAGTCAGAGCACCCATCACACGGAGTTTTGATCAGAGGGGTAACTGACCTCATTTATGTTTTATCAGAATCTATCTGGCTGTTGTGTTGAGAATAGATTGTACGGAGCAAGGGTAGGAGCTGAGAGGCTAGTAAGAAAACTAGACGTTCCCTCCTGACTTCCTATTTTCTCAGTGAAATAAGCAATAGGGTCATAAGGTAAGAGCAGTTGGGAAGAGAGAAGAAGGTATGAAACAGTCTTCCAGGAGAGAGGAAGAATACATGGACAAGGGAGATAGATGACTGCTGGACACTCAAGGGTCAGGGTTATATATATATATACATTAGGTCCCATTTGTTTATTTTTGCTTTTGCTTCCTTTGCTTTAGGAGACAGATCCAAAAAAATATTGCTGTGATTTATGTCAAAGAGTATTCTGTCTATGTTTTCTTCTAGGAATTTTATAGTATCTGGTCTTATATCTAGGTCTTTAATCCATTTTGAGCTTATTTTTATTATGGTGTTAGCGAATGTTCTAATTTCATTATTTTACGTGTAGCTGTCCAATTTTCCCAGCACCACTTATTGAAGAGAATGTCTTTTCTCCATTGTATATTCTTTCCTCATTTGTCATAGCTAAATTGACAATAAGTGTGTGGGTTTATTTCTGTGCTCTCTAGTCTGTTCCATTGATCTATGTGTCTGTTTCTATGCTGGTACCACATTGATTTGATGCTGTAGCTTTGTAGTATAGTCTGAAGTCAGGGAGCATGATTCCTCCAGCTCTGTTCCTCTTTCTCAAGATTGTTTTGGCTATTTGGGGTCTTTTGTGTTTCCATACAAATTTTAAAATGATTTGTTCGAATTCTGTGAAGAATGCCATTGATATTTTGATAGGGATTTCACTGAATCTGTAGATTGCATTGGATAGTACTGTCATTTTAACAATATTGATTTTTTCAATCCAAGAACAAGGTATATCTTTCCATCTATTTGTGTTATCGTCAATTTCTTTCACCAGTGTCTTATAGTTCTCTGAGTATAGATCTTTTACCTCCCTAGGTAGGTTTATTCCTAGTTATTTTATTCTTTTTGATGAGATAGTATATGAGACTGTTTCCTTAATTTCTCTTTCTCATAGTTCATTGTTAGTGTACAGAAATGCAACCAACTTCTGTATATTAATTTTGAATCCTGCGACTCTACTGAATTCATTGATGAACTCTAGTAGTTTTCTGGTGGCGTCTTTAGGATTTTCTATGTATAGTATCATGTCATTTGCAAACGTGACAGTTTTACTTCTTCCTTTCCAATTTGGATTCCTTTTGTTTCTTTTTCTTCTCTGCTGTAGCTAGGACTTACAAAACTATGTTGAATAAAAGCAGTGAGAGTGGGCAACCTTGTCTTGTTCCTGATCTCAGAGGAAATGTTTTCATCTTTTCACCACTGAGTATTATGTTAGCTGTGGATTTGTCATATATGGCCTTTATTATGTTGAGGTATGCTCCCTCTATGCCCACTTTCTGGAGAGTTTTTATCATAAAAGGATGCTGAACTTTATCCAAAGTTTTTTCTATCGAGATGATTATATGGTTTCTATTCTTCACTTTAAAAATATTTATTTTCTTTATTTTTGGCTGTGTCGGGTCTTAGTTGTGGCACATGGGATCTCTGTTGAGGCATGTGGGAATATTTTGTTACAGCACACAGTCTCTTCATTGTGGTGCACGGGCTTCTCTCTAGTTGTGGTGTGTGGATTTTCTCTCTTTAGTTGTGGTGTGTAGGCTCCAGAACATGTGGACTCTGTAGTTTGCGGTACACGGGCTCTGTCGTTGAGGCACGTGAGCTCAATAGCTGTGGCGTGCGGGCTTAGTTGCCCCATGACATGTAGGATCTTAGTTCCCCAACCAGGGATCAAACCCATGTCCCCTGCATTGAAAGGCGCATTCTTAACCACTGGACCACCAGGGAAATCCTCCCAATTACTGTTTTTGATATAATATTTTACATCTAATTGTTTTGTGCATCCCTTAACTCAGGGGTCCCAACCCCTGGGCCACAGACCGGTAGTGGTCCGTGGCCTGTTAGGAACCGGGCCTCACAGGAGGAGGTGAGTGGCGGGCGAGTGAACAAAGCTTCATCTGTATTTACAGCCCTCCTCACTGCTCGCATTACCACCTGAGCTCCACCTCCTGTCAGATCAGTGGTGGCATTAGATTCTCATAGGAGGGCGAACCCTACTGTGAACTGTGCATGTGAGAGATCTAGGTTGTGCACTCTTTATGAGAATCTAATGCCTGATGATCTGAGGTGGAGCTGAGGCAGCGATGCTAGCGCTGGGGAGTGGCTGCAAATACAGATTATCATTAGCAGAGAGGTTTGACTGTACAGAGACCATAATAAATCAATTGCTTGCAGACTCATATCAAAACCCTATCAGTGGAACTTCCCTGGTGGCACAGTGGATAAGACCCCATGCTCCCAATGCAGGGGGCCTGGGTTCAATCCCTGGTCAGGGAACCAGATGCCACATGCATGCTGCAACTAAGAGTTCACATGCCACAACTAAGGAGCCTGCATGCCGCAACTAAGGAGCCCACGTGCTGCAACTAAAACCCGGCACAACCAAATAAGTAAATTAATTTTTAAAAAAACAAACCCTATCAGTGAGTGGCAAGTGACAAGCTGCATCTTATGGAGTAGACTGGACATAAGCAACACACTTCGGGTGTCACTGCCTCCCATCACCCCCAGATGGGACCATCTAGCTGCAGGAAAACAAGCAAAGGGCTCCCACTGATTCTGTATTATGGTGAGTTGTATAATTATTTCATTATATATTACAATGTAATAATAACAGAAATAAAGTACACAGAGTAAATGTAATGAATGTGCTTGAATCATCCGCAAACCATCAACACCCCCACCACCCCAAGTCCGTAGAAAAATTGTCTTCCATGAAACTGGTCCCTTGTGCCAAAAAGGTTGGGGACTGCTGTCTTAACTGCTTATTGTGGATATGGATGATTTTACTATTTTTGTATTTTAACCTCCCTATCAGCTTTGTGTGTGGTGATTTCCTGCTTTCACTGTATGTTTGCCTTTACTTCTTTCATTTTGTAATCTTCTTTCTAGTTGCGGCATTTTCTTTTTTCACTTAGAGAAGTTCCTTTAACATGTGTTGTAAGGCTGGTGCTGTACTCTTTTAGCTTCTGTTTGTCTGTAAAGCTTTTGATCACTCCATCAAATTTGAATGAGAGTCTTGCTGGGTAGAGTATTCTTGGTTGTAGTAGAGTCAGGCTTTCTAAAAGAGAGTATCTGCTCCAATTAATGTATTTCCAGATCTAAAAGGACATTTTTCCTTCTCTGATGACTCTGCTTTACACATGAAACTCCATTTGTTTATCTAAAAATAAAATGAATGATCCCCAAATTTCTTCCTTCAGTCCATGAACACCTGTTTCATGATTACCATGTAAAAGATGGAAGAAAGTTAACCCAGTTAAATCCATCCATCCACTCCCCACTTATCCTGGCCTACTTTATTCAAGGTCCTATGTTACACCTGGGGATTCAAAGAAGAATAGTACATGGCCTCTGTCCTCAGGGTGGTGCCAGGTTCCTGAAGGTGTAAGGAGTATGGCATGCCAGTCTTGGAACACTGCACTGGTTTGCTGAACATCTCAGAGATGAACCTAAGACCATTACTGTCATTTACAATCTCCTGTGTTCAAATCTGACTAACAAATATTATTGAGGAAACCTGAACAATTGACATTTGCATATGATAGTTACCAGCATTCCCCTTCAAGATGGACTACAGGAGAGTCTCTCTATTTTTAATGTATATAACATAGTTTCTTCACAACTTTGATTACTAATGTATCTTCTGGAGAAAGACTGGTATTAATGGAGTTAAAAATGTCTATGAAAACCTGTGCTGTCACACAAAGCAACTCTCAGATTGGAGACAAAATGGATGAATCAAGTAGACATAGAACTTACTGTTCTCTTGCTGAAACCCAACAAAGCTTATCATTCCCATCTTGTTTCAAAATGTTCATTAGTGCTTGTCTGGATGAATTTTCATAAATGGTTCCTACGAAATTACACAAGTATGGCCTTTCATTATGCAGCATTGACCAATTCGCCTCCACCACAGGAAAATTCCTGTATCTATAAAAATAAGTACATGTGAGTTAATAATATATGACAATAGGGCTAGCAAAATTCCTATAATCCAACATCTTAGGTAGCATGATGATGCAGAGAAAAGAGATTTAAAATATGATTTTCTAAACCCCAAATTATAATTTTCCATGCTTACTTTGGAAAAGTTCCTAAATCTACTGACTTAAAAAAAATTCTCACTTTGACATCTTTTACAAAATTGCTATAGAGACTATGTGCCTGAAGTGTTTTGTTTTTTATACGCTTCAACTTCCATTACTTACCTGAAGTTATAAGACAGATTGAATTTAAGACCTTAAAGGTATAAAGAATCTTCTACATTCATAATAATCATGATTTAATTAATGTTTTAGGCAGGTGATGGAAAGATTACAGAATACATACTTTGCTATGGCAAAGAACTCCAACTCCAAAGGCTTATCAAGTAGATAAAAAAAAAAAACACCTTACATCCCACACAGGAGAGGCCTGTTGCAACTGGCCCATTCTAATGGGCATTTGGTAATTCCAGGCATCAAATTATGTGCCTGAACTACAACCTTCACATAAGAGAAAGCTTAACGTAACAGTTAGTCTATAACAGGTTTTCTCGATCTCGGCATTACTGCCATTTGGGCCAGATAATTCTCCATTGTGGAGGCTGTCCTCTACATTGTAAGATATTTAGCAGCAGCCCTGGCCTCTATCCACCAGATGCCAGTACAACCTCCTCTCTCCACTTGTAACAACCAAATATATCTCCAGACATTGCCAAATATCTCCTGGGGGTGGGGGTGGGGTGAAATTGCACCTGGTTGAGAACCACTGATCTATAGGAAAGATACTGGCTTTGTCCAACATTACTGTGTTATGTGTTACTGTGAAGAAGTAATTCTTTTGTTTCAAAACATTTTACAAATATGGGCTCTACACAAGGGATAGATTTTTCAGAGCACCTTAAACTTGGCTATACCTAACAAACCTTTTTGTCTGCCCTACCCTAAGCCTGCTGAGTCAGAATTTTGTTGTGGAAGGCCAGGGAACATGTCTTATTAATGTGCTTCCCTGGTGATATTTGTGTAGCCAACTGGGCAGCAGTCTAAGGTCACATTTTGTAACCAGTGATAAAATAATGCATAATGAACATCTGATTCAAATACAGTATCATATTACTGAGCTATTTCATAATTCATCCATTCAACAAATATTTATTGAATGCTTACTCTGTAGGCACTGTCTCTACAGATAAAGTAGTGAACAAAAGAGACAAAAATCCCTGCCATCAGGAAGTTTATGTACTAGTGGCAACTTAAAATCAACTTACTGTTATTCAAAGGCTCTCTATTAACAGAATGATACAAAATAAGTTTCCAGTTCTATAGAAAGACTTTACATATAGTACATACAATTTACCCTTTCTTTTTACACAACAGATTAGTGCAAATTCTATCAGTCTTAGTCGCAGACCTGAGTATATTATAATCCTCCCAAACCCCAGGGTCAGTGTGCTCTTCATTTAATATTAGATCTAAAGTAAGGATTTAAGGGGAGTTCGCTGGTGGTCCAGTGGTTAAGACTCCATGCTTCCACTGCAGGGGGCATGGGTTCGATTCCTGGTCAGTGAACTAAGATCCCGCATGCCATGTGGCATGGCCCCCCCCACCAAAAAAAGAAGAAATAAAGTAAGGATTTAAGAAAACTCTATATCTATATGTTATATAGGTATAGTTATATAGATATATAGATTCTATAATTGTTTTAAGAAGGTCCGTCTGTCTGCCATCCACTGCTAAACATTTCTTTAAGGTACTAGTGATAAACTTGAAAATTTATCCTATGACTTGGGGTTCTAAAATACAAAAATGTAACTCATCTGCTTTCCTCATAAAAGTCTAAAATACTCTAAAAACATCAGTTTTATTACCAAAGCATGAGACCGAACCATATTTTTGCCCATAGAAAAGGTTGTACACGGCCTCAATGAGCTCAGAAGAACTACATTTATTACAAATTTAAAACACAATCTTGCTGATACAGAAATTCAGGTCTTAGAGTCTAAAAACATGTAATAATATTTGGTACTTACGTTGTTACTCCTAAGGGTTCTAAAATACAAAAATGTAACTCATCTGCTTTCCTCATAAAAGTCTAAAATACTCTAAAAACATCAGTTTTATTACCAAAGCATGAGACCGAACCATATTTTTGCCCATAGAAAAGGTTGTACACGGCCTCAATGAGCTCAGAAGAACTACATTTATTACAAATTTAAAACACAATCTTGCTGATACAGAAATTCAGGTCTTAGAGTCTAAAAACATGTAATAATATTTGGTACTTACGTTGTTACTCCTAAAGGCCATTGAAAAACATCCATGTTATTAATCCAGGGGCTGTCATATATTATGAAAAGTAGTTCCACAGAGCCTCCATTTCTTTTGAGAAACTGGTTTATCCACTCATTATTACAATGTTCATTTCCAAGCAAAACAACAGCAAGATGCTGGAGTTTTTGAGTTTGCACTAAATTTTGTGCATAAAGTAACCACTGGGTGGCATAAAAGACCTTTGCTTTTTCTCTTCCATTTAGAACGAGTACCACATTATTCTCATCAACAGAGAAGTACCCTGGGACCACAGCTGGACCAGTGATGAAGCTGTTAAAAACAAAACAAAAACAAGAGACAAACAAAAAGAGAACAAAAGTATTTGGTATCAGAAGTTTTAAATAATTTTATATAAAGTATATAATGAAACTTAATCCATATTCTTTCTAGAAATAATTTCTATAACATGTTTTTTCGAACAACTTTGGATGACGGGACATAGATGTAGGTTAATGGGAAACTTTGGTTGTAGACAGATTAATTATATGCAAATTTGAAAGTACCCACAGGAAAAAATATTTACCTTATATATCTAATAAAAATATAAATATTAAAATTTGAATGGGAAGATATATATAACAAATTCACAATAGTTAGTGGTTGTCTCTTAGGAGGAAGGAAGAGGAAAGGGCCTGAGGAACAATACAAAGAGAGCATTTATTGCCTTTACTGGAAATATCTAATTCTTTTATGAGGAAAGTTAAAGATCTGAAGCAAATATGACAGAGAGCCAGAATTTGTTAGTTCTACGTGGTGGGTAAATGGGAATCTATTGTATTACTCTCTATTCTTTAAGGTATTTAAAAAATATCATAAAAGGAATAGATACATTTCATAACTCACATTTCATATTATGTGCTGCTTCGAACAACCAATACCATTGAAATATTTTAAATGAATATGTATTAAATACAAAAAATACCATTTAACCTATCGTAAACTTAGTTACAACAGTCCTAGATTCTTTGAAACCTGCTCAAACATTTCTTTATAACTTGCTAGAATCTTTTAATATTTAGTACAAATATGCTGAAATCCTGCTTTTTTTGCTTATTGTTGGGGATAAAAACTAACATTATTAAATGCCTTTTATATACATGATACATAGGCACTCTGCACAGGTTATCCTTTAACCTCCCCAACAACTCTGCAGAGATTAGTCCCCCATTTTGCATTTGGGAAATCAGGCTTAAGTTGTACAACCTGTGATGGCAGCATCAAGTTTTGAATCAAGATCTAACTTTAGAGCTTGAGTCATTCCCATGACACTATGGTTAACAAGTACTTGAATTGTAGATATTAGTTACAACACAAAATATAAATATGTATTTTGTCTGTATATGTGCCGAATGAATTCTATGACATTATTCTACAGTGATAATAAGCTACAGGGATCAGAAATGCATTTTGAGTCTGCTTTGGACAGGAAGATGTCAAATAATTCGGCGATCATTTAGTAATTTAAGAGAATGGGCAGAATCTGAGGGGCTAGAAAGCACTTTAAAGAGAATGATGATAATTATGATAGGTTTAAAATACTTATTATTGGTAGTACATGAACACTTTTTCTCTCCTTTAAAATTACAGGTGGGAATAGTTCTAATTTTATTGACCCACACAAATTAACAAAAGCATGATTCATTCAGGGCACATTTGACCCATCTTGGGATCTCCACAGCTCTCTTTTTGTAGAATGCTCTCACATTCCAGCAAGCAGGCATGTCAGCTCTTATGCTCTGACTAATTGGTTTTCTAGACCTCAAGGCCATGTTCAAGTAATAGTGAAAGCCCTGGGGTCAATGCTCTGGAGCAAAGGTATAGATCGGAGGTTCCCAAATTTTATTGGTTCCCAAGACTTTCAGTGTTTTAGTAATTTTTTCAAGCCAGAAGAAATGAGTAATGGTTCAGTTTTTATTTTTATTTTTTTCGGTATGCGGGCGTCTCACTGTTGTGGCCTCTCCCATTGCGGAGCACAGGCTCCGGACGCGCAGGCTCAGTGGCCATGGTTCACGGGCCCAGCCGCTCCGCGGCATGTGGGATCTTCCCGGACCGGGGCACGAACCCGTGTCCCCTGCATCGGCAGGCGGATTCTCAACCACTGCGCCACCAGGGAAGCCCTGGTTCAGTTTTTTAAGTTATTAGATCCAAATAACTTAGTATCTATGTCCTAAGAGCTTAGAAGCCACTTTAAAATAATACACATACACTGAAGGAAAAAATAATATTCCTATTTCATTCTTAACTAACCACACATACTTAATAATGGGATGTGTGCACCTGTTGAGGACTACACAACTTCTCAAACCTTGGAATCAGAGAGGACACTGCCACCGTCACTGCCTGTTCCACTTTGATTTTTGCACAGTACTTGGATTTGATCACAGCAACCATAGGAAATCCAGCTCCACAAATGTATGACATCTCTGAAATGGATGTAGGGTGATCTAATGTTGAAACTGTGAACTACCTCAAACTAGTTTGCATGGTGTTTGACATATATGAAGTATAATTGTGATTCCTACAAATATTTGTGGTGCCCCAGGGTGACTTAGTATACAGTTTGGGAAGCACAGATTTAGGTAAAGAAACTTTAGGGGTAAAAAAAAAATCCCATAAGATTCAGATAGTTGTGTGTGTGTTGGGAGGTGTGTTAGTCAGACTGCAGTGGGTTGAGAAGTGAATGAGAAGGGGACAGTAAGAAGTAAGTGGGGAGAAATGCAAATTAAAACTACAATGAGGTACCACCTCATACCAGTCAGAATGGCCATCATTAAAAAGTCTACAATTAACAAATGCTGGGGAGGGTGTGCAGAAAAGGGAACCCTCCTACACTGTTGGTGGGAATGTAAATTGGTGCAGCCACTATGGAAAACAGTTTGGAGGTTCCTCAAAAAACTAAAAATAGAGTTACCATATGATCCAGCAATCCCACTGCTGGGCATATATCCAGATAAAACTCTAATTCAAAAAGATACATACACCCCTATGTTCATAGCAGCACTATTCACAATAGCCAAGACATGGAAACAACCTAAATGTCCATTGGCAGATGAATGGATAAAGAAGATGTGGTACACATACACAATGGAATATTATTCAGCCATAAGAAATAATGAAATAATGCCATTTGCAGCAACATGGATGGACCTAGAGGTTTTCATACTAAATGAAGTAAGTCAGAAAGAAAAAGGCAAAAACCATATGATATCACTTATATGTGGAATCTAAAATATGACACGAATGAACTTATCTACAAAACAGACTCACAGACATAGATAATAGACTTGTGGTTGCCAAGGTGGAGGGGGGAGGGGGGAGGGTTGGAGTGGGAGTTTGGGATTAGCAGATGCAAAGTATTATATATGGAATGGATAAACAACAAGGTTCTACTGTATAGCACAGGGAACTATTATTCAACATCCTGTGATAAACGATAATGAAAAAGAACATGAAGAAGAATGTATATATATGTATAACTGAATCACTTTGCTGTACAGCAGAAATTAACACAACGTTGTAAATCAACTATACTTGAATAAATTACAAAAAAGAAGTAAGTGGGGACAGTAAGTGTAGACAACTCTTCTGAAAGTGTGGATGAGAAGGTGAGAACGCAATAATGAGTGAAAGGTGGGAGACAAAGGAGAGCAAGGAAGTAACCGATGGAGCAAGGTCTTGGGATATGCAGAAGGGATGCACAGATGGAGGGAGTTAATACTGAACACAGGTGAGGGAGATCACCTCATTGTCTGAGAGCTGAGGAAAGAGAAGGTTAGGTGAGGGATCACATAGAGATCATGTAGGTAAATGTTAGAGGAGCAGCTAGTTAAGGGAGATAATTGTGGATATCTTAAGGAAATAGAGGCAGAGTTGTTTGCTGAGAAAGAGAGGGTTAGGCAGGTGTTGGGTAGTGGCCTAGAGAAGAGTAGAAAAATCTGCTTCTTTTATTCTTTCTGTATTTTCTATCTTGAACGCATACTAGCTATCTAGTCATGCAAGCTAGAAACCAGGGAACTGTCACATTCGATTCTTGCTCTCATCTAATAATCCTTAAATTCTGATAGTTCTGCCCCCAAATTTCTAAAATTCCTGGCTCTGCCGGAATACCACTTCCCAATTTCATCCCTTATTTATATCTCTGCTGGATACTTATAGTTTCCTAATGCAATGTCCTGGTCTGCCTGCATTCAGCTGTCCCCTTCAAATCATTTTTCCACATGGCTACTAGAGACATCTACACAAAAAACATACATGACAATACATACCACTATCTAGCTTAATCATCTTCAACTGCTTTTCACTGAACAAGAATAAAGTCCAAGAGTTTTAATGTGGCAAATACAAGGCCCATGATGATCTGGCCCTTGCCCTCCACTCCCAATATGAGCTACCCTACCCCATCTTCATGCTCTAGGGATTCTGAATGGTTTGCGATTCTATGCACAACCCAAGCTGTTTATCAATTCTTAGGCCCTGATATTGCCTCTGCTGGGAATATAATCACTCCTCTCACTGCCTTCCTAAATCCTACTAATCTTTTAAGACTTAGCTCAGCTATCACCTCCTCTGGGAAGTCTTTCTTGATAGGCCCCATATCCCCAACTCTACTCATATTGAGTTAGTGGCCTTCCCTCTATATTTCCCTAACAACTAAGGAGTATGCACGTCCTTACCATTATGCTTTGTATAAGGTATGAAAATTATTTATGTGTTTATCTCAGCCACTAGTGTGTGAACTCCTTGAGGCTAGGGAAAAGTATTTTATTCACTTTGAAATCCTCAGAGCCTAGTATGAACTAACTAGCAGGCACTCAGTAAATGTTGAATGAGTAAGCCGTAATTCTCTTTAAGGGAGTTATCTGCTCTACCAATTTATTTAAGTTCTCCTACTGCATTTAAAATATGAATCAAGTTACAAAAATTCAATTTAATAATAAATTTCTAGCTATACACTTATTACATAAAGTAGGGCATATGTATGAGATATTATAGTATATTTATGCATGATAAAAGATGTATTTTAGTTTCCTAAAGTTATTTATCATGCATCAGTCACAAATATCCATTAGCTGAAAAATGAACATATTTAAGGAGCTCATACACAGAATTTTAAAACAGTGACTTGCTCTTCTAGATTTCTTAGCATATATTTAATAGTCAGAACTTCTAATTTTCAATATTTATTATTTTTCTGCTAGGTTCGGTTGAAAACTTTCTTCCCAATAAGTACTTTCGATACTTACAAAGTCCAGAGAAATCATTTGAATATTGAGTTCTAAGCTGAACGTGAGCAAAATATATTTTTTTAGAATCCAATATAATTACTGTTTCATTTTTTCTAAATTCAGTGAGTGCTACTGAACAAACACTGTATGCTATTACATTAAGTGAGTTACAGATAAGATTAATAATTGCCAGCTAAGAGTCTGGCAAATGCCTTGATAAAGAATAAGCGCACAAGCTAAACCATCCACACAGCTCTCAACCATCGAATTCTACATCATTTTTGGTTAATAAATAGTTTTAGAAAATAGGTATACCGAACCCATGAATGGCCCTTGCTTTTGAATAGCTGTTGCAATTCACCCTACTTTTGTGGCCAGCATCATTGCCATGACTCCACGTCTTCTGAATTCAGTGTTTATGATGGGACACTCCCACCCTCATACTCGCTTGGCTGGAGTGGGAGAATGGGCATTATGAAAAATTAACTATATTGTCTTTCTTTACCAATGAAAATTTTATTTGAGATCTGTATTGATCTATGGTCCAGTATATGACTGAAACATAGTGTAGCCATTAATATTATCTATAAAAGCTTTCACTCACTGTAATGAGTAGTGAGCTCACTAAACTCTTATAATAGTTAATATCTGGAAATTCTAAAAATAGGAATCAGACACATTTTATCATGATCTTCAGAAATAAGTTCAACTTTTTCATAAGCAGCAGATGCTCATTGAAAATATAATTGAATTTAGGACTTCCCTGGTGGCACAGTGGTTAAGAATCTGCCCGCCAATGCAGGGGACACAGGTTCATGCCCTAGTCGAGGAAGATCCCACATGCCATGGAGCAACTAAGCCCGTGCACCACAACTACTGAGCCTGCGCTCTAGAGCCCGTGAGCCACAACTACTGAGCCCACGAGCCACAACTACTGAGCCTGCGCTCTAGAGCCTGCGTACCACAACTACTGAAGCCCGCGTGCCTAGAGCCTATGCTCTGCAATGAGAGAAGCCACTGCAATGAGAAGCCCGCACACCACAATGAAGAGGAGCCCCTAGTCGCCGCAACTAGAGAAAGCCTGCATGTAGCGACAAAACACCCAACGCAGCCAAAAATAAATAAAATAAATATACTTATTTAAAAAAAAGAAAGTATAACTGAATTTAGATAATGAATTAAGTAATTTAGCATCTAACTTTTGTTTTATCAAATGGGTAGACATTTATATATCTTATGATAAAATGCCTGCATATGCACATTACAGAATTCTGAAGGCAGTCTTTTGGGGCAAATCAAAGGTCATAAGCAGAAGACTCCTCCTAAGAAATTAAACATAAAGTTGCCCTTTGAAATTAAACTATAAATGAACATATGAGGAATATGAGCACAGACAGGCAAAGTTCCTTCAAGAGACAGAATGGGTGCCATGCTAGCTTGTAACCTAACTGAACACATTAACATAAAACATGTATCAAAAAGGTGCTTATTGGGATGTATGTGAATGGAGAGATAATAGACAATAATGGAAACACAGAAAAAAGGAGAACTGAAAGGTAGGGAGATGTTGCAGTACCTATTTAAGTAACAGTAAAAATAATAAAACTAATAACAAGACTTCTATAGTGATTACCATGTGCCAGATACTGGTCTAAGCACTGTATATCTATTAATGCATTTAATCTTCAAAACAATCCTGTGAAATAGAAACTAATATTTACCTTAATAATTATTTTAAATTATATTATAATTATATATATATTACATTATATTATAATTATTTGAAACTCAAGGAAATCCAGGCACTGAGAGGTTAAGAAACTTGCCAGGGTCAGACACTAATAAGAGGTAAAGCTGGAATTGGAACTGAGATATTCTGGCTTCAGAGTCTGTGCCCTTAACAACTCAGTCACATTGCTACACTGCCCAGAGGTGACTGGACTTCACCAGGCTGCCTCACAAGTTCAGTTTGCCCTGCATGTATTCATCTATTCACATCCTGAGCACAGACTATGTATGGTACTGACTCAGTGGTGAACATGGAGTCATTCATTTCTTCCCTTCTGAAACACACAGATTTGGAAGTGCTATATATAGTTATAGCCCACATTTTGATTCCATATTTAATCAAACAACTCTCAAATATTTAGGTATCACTTGTAGTCTGCCTATATGGAAAGAATGTGCTGGTCAAGCCAATACAAACATGTGGACTGACTGATAGTTCTATTTCCATTCTGAGTTATTTACTTGATATTCTGGATTACATTATTTGGGCCTATGAATAGATAAGAATCAGCATTCAGGAGCCTGATCGACTCTGGAACACTGAGGATACCCTTTCTATTTTCTGCCTCGGAAGTGTTGTGAAATTAATGTTAAATGATATAAGCTCTTTGTAAACTTAAAGGTTTATTTAAATAGAATGTGTTTATGCTTATTTAAAGGATTTTGATAGTATTTAGAAACTCTTTCTATATCTTCAAGATGAGCGATTACTGCCAATTCACTTTTGGTCAAATAAAAATGAATGTGTTGGGACCTCCCGGGTTGCGCAGTGGTTAAGAATCCGCTTGCCAATGTAGGGGACACGTTCGAGCCCTGGTCTGAGAAGATCCCACGTGCCACGGAGCAACTAAGCCCGTGCACCACAACTACTGATCCTGTGCTCTAGAGCCCTCGAGCCACAACTACTGAAGCCCGTGCACCTAGAGCCCATGCTCTGCAACAAGAGAAGCCACCGCAATGAGAAGCCCGCGCACCACAATGAAGAGTAGCTCCCACTCGCCACAACTACAAAAAGCCTGCGTGCAGCAACAAAGATCCAATGTAGCCAAAAATAAATAAATAAAATAAATAACTTAAAAAAAAAGAATGTGTCAAAACATTTAAGTTAGCACCCATGTAGCCTGATTCAACTCAAAACTTGCAATTTCATGAAAGTTTATTAATTTTGGATAAATTATGTATGCTACTTTCCATGAGCCTAAAACTTTAATAAGCTGTTTAAAAAAATCTGCTACAATAGTGAACTTCCTTGAATAAACAGTTCTCTTAAATTCTAAAAGGAAGTAGCATTGTTATTTAATCATAATATAAAATCTCAGGTAAAAATTTCAGAAGGAAACAGGAAGTTAGTTTTTCTTTTGGGAGTTAATGCCACTTGCTCAAAACCTTTGCTGTAGTAACACTGTATATTAACTTCTTTATGAATTTCAAATAATTCTTTTGAAAATTCTAATAGGTAGGTAGATCTAATAGACTAATACTCATAACACATGTTTACTTTTAAAACAGCAAAATGTTACATTTATATGCATAATACACATTTACTTTCAAACATCCAAATCCAACTATTTTAAGTTTAGGATTATGTATAAACTCTTCAATGGGATTAGATCAAAAGAAGCCTGGAGATAAAAGGAAAAATAATCATTACCAATGATGATTTAAAAGCCTGTTTACTTTTCAAGAATGATTGCTTTGAAAAGATACATGCAATGAAATTGCTTTCCAAGTGTGTATACAGTAAATAAAGAATTAAAAGAGCAGCGAAAATTCAAATGAAACATATTAACTATAACTATTCCTCTTGATTTCTGTGAGAAATAAATGGAAACCTAAAGGAAACCATAATCTTTGGTTCACATTTTTTTCCCTTAATAATATAATTGTTAAATGAAATAAGCATTTTAAAATAATTACTTTTGGTTTTTATTTCAATAAGAAAGCAAAATCTAATAGAAAATAGCATTCTTTCATTGTCACAATATTTCTAAATAAAATGATCTTAATTCTATTTTAAAATCTTCAGAAAATATGCAATCACAGGTAAAAAGTTTTATAAAAATAAGTGCAAAAATGTCAATAACACATTGGTTTTATTGAATTAAAAAAAGATTTCTGAATATTGCAGTAAAATGGTAATCTATACTATCAAATCATGATAGAACTCATACATGAAATGTTTTGATAAAAATTTCAAAACTAATAGCAGTAGCTTTGCTACCATGTGAATATATAAAAATATGTGAATCTATTACATGAAGGAGAAAAATAAAAATACTTAAGTTTGCATATTATTCCCCCAACATACAGAATGTTACATGTTTATCAACAACCAAATGTTACAAAATTTAGAGCATGAACTTATCCATATAATCAGAAATGCTTTGATTAAAATGAAATAGACACGATTCCAAAAAAACCCGTATTTTGTAACATCCAATTTTATAAGAAAATGTTTAAAGTAAGCTTTAACTAAAAATATATATACATGAGATTTATCTCTCCATCCTTCACAAGTTGAAGTGAAAATATTTTCTATAAATATTGATATATTTTCCTCTGATTTTTCTTCTAGTATTTACATAAAATATTGTACAGCAACATATCAAAGGTTAATGTTGCACAATTAATACCTATAATGTGTTCTTCCAACAACTAAATTTCCTTCTCTCCGCTGAGCAGTCACATCAGTGGGCTCAAGTAAACCTTCAAAAATATGCTCCCAGAGATACAAACCTGGTAATCAAAAAAACAAAAAATGAAAACATTTACCTTCTGGTGTACTCTAGTGTGTGAGATGAATTTATGTTCTGCTCTTTCATATCATTTGATTAGGAAACCAGATTCTATTCCTCTTTGGGCTCAAAATCATCAATATGGCAGCTAATGTACAAGAGACTAAACTCAGAGGTTGTCAGTGTAAAATGTGGGTTATATTAAAGACAAAAAATTCTCTTACTCTAAATTTGAGAAACCCCTAATCATCACTGGACCTTTACTACCTATCTTATCCTGAAATGTGTTATATTACAGTGTAAGTTACTATATGATTACAGTGTAAGTTACTGTATGATTAGGACTGTTTCTATATTATAACAAACTGGGGGTGGAGTCACCATCTCGTGCCGAACAGAACCAGAGAAGCTCATGTATGTACATATACATTCAATATGTCAAGGAGATATTACCTCCTCCCCACCTGAACACACATCCTTCACTGCATGATGCCCTCTGCAAACAAATGCCACTGTGTCTTTTCTCCTTAGACTGGCCCCTATGTTTTATCATGATTTCACCTGAATGAAAGGTCTGAGAGTAGAGGTCTCAGAGCTCTGTATTGTCTTACAATGAGGTAATCTGGAGATGAGGAGGTAATCAGGGAGCCCAATTACGTAAATGTAACTAAAAAGTTATATTGAGAGATGTGTTTTGTTCCATTCTCATTACACCGTGGTACTAAAAGACACACAAAACCCATGTTTAAAGACTTGGCTAATCAGATAAAGCTTTCCAGATATGGTAGGCTGAGTAATGCTTTCCTCCAACCCAAGAGGTCCTAAGATGAAACCTATGAATGTTAACTTTACAAAGCAAAAGAGACCTTCTAAATGTGATTAAGATAAGGATGCTGAGGTGGAGAGATTATGCTGGATTATCTAGGTGGGTCCTATGTAATTACAAGGGTCCTCAGGAAAGGGAGGCAGGAGACTGAAAATGAGGGAAAGAGATGTGAGGAGGAAGCAGAAGTCAGAGTGAGGTGGGGCCATGAGTCAAGGAATGCAGGCAGTCACTAGAAACTGTAAAAGGCAAGGAAACAGATGCTCCTCTAGAGCCTCCAAAGGGAATATAGCCCTGTGGACACACTTTAGATTTCTGGCTTCAGAAACGTAAGCTAATAAACTTATGGTGACCGCAGTTAATAATACTGTATTGCATATTTGAGAGTTGCTAAGAAAGTAGATCTTAAAAGTTCTCATCACAAGAAAAAAATTGTAACTATGTGAGGTGATTGATGTTCACTAGACTTACTATGTTGATCCTTTCACAATATATACAATATATCAAATCATATGTAGTACACCTGAAACATATTTATATAATGTTATATGTCACTTATGGATCAATTAAAAAAATGTGTTGTTTTAAGCCACTAAATTTTTGGTAATCGGTTATGGCAGCTAAAGGAACCTATAGATTATGTAGCAATAGATTATGGTACCTGGAAATGGGGTGCTGCTGTAACAAAAACTTAAAAATCTGGAAGTGCCTTTGGAATTGGGTAATGGGGAAAAAGGCTGGAAGAATTTTGAGAAGCATGATTAAAAAACACCTAGATTAGATTGCCTTGAACAGACTGTAGGTAGAAATATGGATGTTAGTGACTCAGTTCTGAGAACTCAGAAGAAAGTGAGGAGAACAGTAGAAAAAAACCTGTATCATCTTAGAGAATACCGAAATAACCATAAACTGACTGTTGGTAAAAATATGCACATTAAAATTGCTCTTGGTAGGGGCTCAGAGGAAATGAGGAACATGTCATTAGAGACTGGAGAAAAGGGGTTCTTTGTTATACAGCAGCAGAAAGTTTAGCTGAATTGTGTCCTGCAGTTATATGCAAAGCAGAACTTGTAAATGATAAACTTGGATAGTTAGCTGAAGAGATTTCTAAGTAAAGTGTTGAAGTTGTGGCCTGGTTTCATCTTGCTGATTACAGTAAAATATGAGTTGAAAAGAGAGACTGAAGAAAAAACTGGTAAGCAAAAAGGAACAATGACTTGATGATTTCAGAAATTCTTAGCCTATTCAGATTGCAAAAGAGGTGAAAAATTAGGAGATTCACTGTCAAGAAAGCATGGTCTGGAGAGAAGGCTAAGGATGTAGGTGACATCCTTTTGATAATGCCTGGTCAGAATACTCAATCACAAAGAGGGTTTTTTGAAAATATTAGGTGTTAATTTATGGATCTCCTTAGCCATCTCAGCAGAAGCTAGAAATAGAGATGGGTTTATCCAGGTAAGACCTGTGGAGGAACTCTTGTCTAAAAAAGTATATCTTTGTGACATAAATGGGAGACCCACAAGGTTCTTGAGAATGTTATATTAGCAGAAACACTGCCAGCTTGGACTAAAAGGGACAGAGACGGCTTGAAATGAAACAAGCTTATTGGACTCCCAAAATCCTAACAGCAGGAACAGGATGATAAAACTACTGAGCTGCAAACACATGCTAACCTTCCTGAAAATGGAAGGATGACTTCCCAAGCATGGAGCTGAAAGTCCAGAAGTAAAGCTCTAAGCCACAGAGTACTCCCAGGCATTGAAACCTAATGGAGTTTGCCTGGCTGGATATCAAAATTGCTTAAACCTGTGACTCCATTTTCCTTCCATTTTCTCCCTTTTGGAATGGGAATTTCTATAACTGGTATCCTGTGACTGTGCCTAGAGAATAGGCCAATGAATGAATGCAGTGCTTGATAAAGCTCATCTGGACACTTTGTGCCTATTGGATTGAAATGAGAAAAGTCTGGAAACATGAAACTTGTTAAGAAGTCAATATAATTAAAAACTAGAATGGGGAAGTGGAAATTTAAAGGAAGAAATTAACATTAGAGATTTTATAGAGAAAAAAATTGCTAGAACTTGATGATTGGATGCCTGGGTCTGGGTACTAGAACTTCAGAGGTCAGTAGTAATTTTCAAGGATGTATATATGTATGTATGCAAGTGTCTATGAATTTATGAAACATCATGGGTCAGGCACTACTATTCTGTTTACTTTCCTTTCACCTGGTACCTTCTATCCATATCCGTTACTGTACATAAATCTAACTAATGTTTTATGGCCAAAGAAAGCCCCTTCTAACTCACTAAATTCCTTCTGACTCTTCTGTCATTGAGTGTCCCCCATTCTCTAATTGAGCATATCATATAACTTGGAACACTACACTCTCATGATACTCAGAGCAAAAATGCTTTTGTGGTCAAACAAGTTTAATCAACTACATACTATATCCCCTTCTTAGACATTCACAATGAACACTGGCATATTAAAGGCTCTGACAAAGCCCTGCAATAAAGAACCTTGTTTAACTTTGTTCAGTTCAATGTTTCCAAAACTTGTTTGGCCATTAAGGGCAGGGGCCACCTCTTATACTTGTGCATCAAGTGTCCAATAAACACATAATTCCATGAAAATTCAGTTAACATAGGCATTTCATTATAATTATGCATACACAACCCACTCTTTGTATTGACAAATAAAGCTGTGCTCTGCTAAAGACCAACAATAGAATATATGTGTACATGTGTGTGTTTGTGTGTGTGCATTTACATAGATGTTGTCTAACAGAAAAGAGAAATAGAATATTGAGAAAAAGTGAAAAAATGCATCAGGATGTCTTAACAAATGATGAAATAAACTGTAAATATATTAACAAAGTGCTTTTTACATGTCTCAGCTTTAAACATTAACTTACCAATGGCAGCTTTGCCCCAGATTTGTACATGGAAGTCTTTTTTCTCTTTTGTGGACTTACTTAATATCTGCAGTCTGTGTTTTTGCTCACTTTTTTCATCTTCTTCCCAAGGATTCCATTCTTCACTTCTCAAAGTAGATTGTTCTATGTTATAAAAAGAGTAACAAGTGTTATCAATAAGGTAGAGCTGCAGTTGTAGATAAATTCAAGCCATTTAAATTAGATGTTAGGGAGTTTTAATTACATCCTAACTTCAATTTTTCAAAGAGATAAAGCAACAGAATTTGAACTGGTTAAACACTGTAAAAATAAAAAAAGGAAATCATAACTTAATTTTGATTGAACCGTTACCCTGAAAGAGCTTGATATAAAATTATAAAATGTTAACACGAGGCAGGAAATTCTCTCTCCCAAACAACGCCTTCTAAAATGCCTGGGTACAGTAATACGCATCAAGTTACAAGTTTAACTTTTGCCAGTTCTTTACAGGTCGTATATATGTAACGCAACCTATACATAAAAACTTGACTTCAACATGAAAAGTGTCCCACAGTTTCAGATACTATTGTGCAAAATTCTGAAAGAAGGGAGAAATAAGCCTGAGTCCGATCCTGACATAGGTCAAAATACAAGAGAGGGGATCAAAACTTGGAGATGAAGCGCTCTGGCCTTCTGAAGTCATGGCAGGATAAGAGCAGGCTCTTTGTTTCAATATGGGAAGAGATGTCCTTAAGCCAGCGGCATTCCAGCGAATCTCTGGCATTTCGTGACAATATCTTGAATATATATTTTTTAACATCTTTATTGGAGTATAATTGCTTTACAATGGTGTGTTAGTTTCTGCTTTATAACAAAGTGAATCAGCTATACATATACATATGTTCCCATATCTCTTCCCTCTTATGGAAACACAAAAGACCCCGAATAGCCAAAGCAATCTTGAGAATGAAAAATGGAGCTGGAGGAATCAGGCTCCCTGACTTCAGATTATACTACAAGGCTACAGTAATCAAGACAGTATGGTACTGGCACAAAAACAGAAATATAGATCAATGGAACAGGATAGAAAGCCCAGAGATAAACCCACACACATATGGTCACCTTTTCTTTGATAAAGGAGGGAAGGATATACAGTGGAGAAAAGACAGCCTCTTCAATAAGTGGTGCTGGGAAAACTGGACAGGTACATGAAAGAGTATGAAATTAGAACACTCCCTAACACCACACACAAGAATAAACTCAAAATGGGTTAAAGACCTAAATGTAAGGCCAGACACTATCAAACTCTTAGAGGAAAACATAGGCAGAACACTCTATGACATAAATCACAGCAAGATCCTTTTTGACCCATCTCCTAGAGAAATGGAAATAAAAACATAAATAAACAAATGGGACCTAATGAAACTTAAAAGCTTTTGCACAGCAAAGGATACCATAAACAAGACCAAAAGACAACCCTCAGAATGGGAGAAAATATTTGCAAATGAAGCAACTGACAAAGGATTAATCTCCAAAATTTACAAGCAGCTCATGCAGCTCAATAACAAAAAAACAAACAACCCAATCCAAAAATGGGCAGAAGACCTAAATATCTTGGATATTTAAGATGTGTTTTAAAGGTGTGCGCACCTCTCAGCCCCAGGGGTAGGGAGTGGGGACGGCGTGTGGGACTTGGGCGAGGACGGGGGCATTCATACATACATCCTCCAATCCCGAGGCCTGGGCTGGCTATCGAGAGTTGAAGGAGGAACAGCGCACCCCGGGGCCTGGGGGCAATCCCGGACCCGAGAGCGGGACCGGTGGCCGCGCGGCTCCGCTAGCCCAGCCCCCACCAGCCCGCAGCCCCGAGTCCCGGCGCGCAGCCGAGGAGAGAGGCCGCGGGCCGGTGTCCTACCTCGGCCTCGCCTCTCCCGCGCTGGGGCAGCCCCCTTCCTGAGGCCCCGCAAAGACGCGTCCTGCGTCCGGCGGCGGCGCCCGAAAAAGACGTGGTAGGCAGCGTAGATGGAGAAGAGGCAGTACAGGACGATAAGAATCGAGCAGAGACGCTTCCGCGTCAGCCGCATCCTACTCAGCCTTCCCCTCAGGCCACCACCGCTGTGGAGATGGGCCGGAGGCGAAGCCGCCACTCAGCGCCGCGGCCCTAGCGTCGCCGGGTACAGACCCAAGCCCTGCCAGAGGGAGTAGTCACCCGAAACGGACCCTCCCGCCACTTCCGCCCAGACGCGCCCCGACCCCGCCCCTCGCCCTCGCCCCACCTAGGACTCGCCCTCGGCCCCGCCCTCAGCCCCGCCCAAGCCGCTCTGCGGCTCCTCCGTCCCGCCCTGCCATCGGCCCCGCCCTTTCGGGGAGCGCTAAGATCCTTCTTGCCTTGGACTCTGGAATCGGGCGTTGGAAGACCGCCCCTTCGCCGGGCCAATCCATGACCTCTGCAGGGTATCCACGGCCACTTTCAACCCTGCCCATCTTCCGATGTACAGAAAGACTTCACCATCATCTGACCGCAAAGAAAAAAAACCAAAACAGCACCTTAGTCCATTAAGGCCACATGAAGGCATGGACCATGGCAGTTTTTGTTCAACATGTGATCTCCATCCCAGCCTGCTGTATTGACAGACGAATGAATATAAATGTCCGTTAAAAAATTTAAGTGGTGGTAGTGGCACAACATTGTGAATGTAATTCCCATTCAACGGTACACTTAGAAATGGTTAGAACGGCAAACATCATATTATATATTCCTTGCTACAATAAAAATATGAAAAAAATTGAGTTTAATTACTATGATGTGACTTGAATGCACATAGGCATGCAGTCTTTTGTCAAATAGAGGCTGTAAAATTGAATGTTGTCTATCCATTTTCTATGTCAAGCCTTGCTAAGTTGGGCTACTTTCTTTTTTTTTTTGGTCAGTTGTATCTGGTTTTGCTGTTCAACTTGTCTGGCAGTCTTAGCTGGAAAGCTTGTAGGACATGAGTGTGGAGTAGACTGTTAGAGCTTTAAGTTGTTGTGTTCTGACAGATTCAACTCTACCCCGATGCAGTCTTAACATTTCTGGATAAAGTTTCCAACCTCTCTGTTGGTAAAAGCTTACCTTTAATGAATTGGTTTTTTTAAAGATTTTTTTTTCCTGTGGACCATTTTAAAATCCTTTATTGAATTTGTTACAATATTGCTTCTGTTTTATGTTTTGGTTTTTTGCCCAAAAGGCATGTGGGATCTTAGCTCCTCAATCAGGGATTGAACCTGCACGCCCTTCATTGGAAGGGGAAGTCTTAACCACTGGACTGAACTTCATTTGAAACAATTTTGCTAGATTGTATGTGACAGCTGTCATATCAGCGTACATTAAAAATAAAAGACTTATCAGAATTGCTGAGTTTTTGTGTAGCCATTTCAATATTGAAGATGGAAGAAAAAAGCAACATTTTCGGCATATTAAGATTTATGATTTCAAGAAAGGTAAAAATGCAACTGAAACACAAAAAAAGATCTGTGCAGTGTATGAAGAAGGTGCTGTGACCGATCAAACATATCAAAACTGGTCTGAGAAGTTTCGTGCTGGAGATTTCTCACTGGACGATGATCCACGGTCGGGTAGACTAGCTGAAGTTAATAGCTATGAAATCAAGACATTAATTGAGAACAATCAACATTATACCACGCGGGAGATAGCTCACATACTCAAAATATCCAAATCAAGGGTTGAAAATCATTTCCACTAGCTTGGCCATGTTAATTGCTATGTTTGGGTTCCACATAAGTTAAGCGAAAAAATCTTCTTGACAGTATTTCCGCATACGATTCTCTACTTAAATGTAATGAAAACATTCCTTTTTTTTTTTTTTTTTTTGCTGCGCTGGGTCTTTGTTGCTGCATGCGGGCTTCCTCTAGTTGCAGCGAGTGGGGGCTACTCTTCATTGCGGTGCGTGGGCTTCTCATTGCAGTGGCTCCTCTTGTTGTGGAGCATAGGCTCTAGGTGCACGGGCTTCTGTAGTTGCAGCACGCGGCCTTCAGTAGTTGCGGCACGTGAGCTCAGTAGTTGTGGTGCACAGGCTCAGTAGTTGGGGCTTGCAGGCTTAGTTGTCCTGCGGCACGTGGGATCTTAGTTCCCCGACCAGGGATCGAATCCGTGTCCCCTGCATTGGAAGGCGGATTCTTTACCACTGGACGACCAGGGAAGTCCCGGCTTCTCTCTCTCTCTCTTTTTTTATGTATAAAGATATTTATTTGCAGCCTTGTCTGTAGGGCCCAAAAAACTAGAAACTAGGTAAATGCTTATTAATAGGGAAATTAGTAAATAAATTATGTTCTATCCACACTGTGAATTAGACAGTATTTGGGCTTCTTATTTAATCTAGTAGTGATTATAAGAGAGAGGGTGTGTGGAATTTTAATTACCAAGTGGTAAAGATTTGATTTGGCTTTTAAAATTTTACCTATGTGATGGTTGAAATGACATTCTGCTGTTTTAATTATCATTTCCCTGGTTAATAGTCAGGGTATTTTTAAATTATATTTACTATATTTTTGTTTACCTCTTCTGTAAATTGTCCATATTTTTTGTACAGTTTTCTATTCATTGTTTATCTTTTGCTTTTGATTATATGACTTTTAAATTTACTTTCTATAGTAATCATTTGTTGTTTATTGCAACAAATATACTGCAAATCTATTTTTCCAATTTTTGGCTGGTCTACTAATTTTATTTATATTATCTTCTATTGTAAAGACATTCTAAATTTTAATATAGCTAAATTTATCAATCATTTTTATAGTTTAGTGTGTGTGTGCATGTGTGTATTCTTTAAGAAAAATTTACTTGGCACTAACAACAAAAGATCAGAAATAGAAATTAAGGAAACAATCCCATTTACCATCACAACAAAAAGAATAAATTACCTAGGAATAAGACTACCTAAGGTGGCAAGACCTATACTCAGAAAACTGTAAGACATTGATATAAGAAATCAAAGACCACACAAACAGATGGAGAGATATACCATGTTCTTGGATTGGAAGAATCAATATTGTGAAAATAACTGCACTACCCAAAGCAATCTACAGATTCAATGCAATCCCTATCAAGTTACCAATGGCATTTTTCACAGAATTTGAACAAAAAATTTTATAATTTATATGGAAACACAAAAGACCTCGAATAGCCAAAGAAATCTTGAGAAAGAAAAATGGAGGTGGAGGAATCAGTCTCCCTGACTTCAGAATATACTATAAAGCTACAGTAATCAAGACAGTATGGTACTGGCACAGAAACAGAAATATAGATCAACAGAACAGGATGGAAAGCCCAGAGATAAACCTACGCTCTGTGGTCAACTAATCTATGAAAAAGGAGGCAAGCATATACAATGGAGAAAAGACAGTCTCTTTGATAAGTGGTGCTGGGAAAATTGGATGGCTACATGTAAAAGAATGAAATTAGAACACTCCCTAACACCATACACAAAAATAAACTCAAAATGGATTAAAGACCTAAATGTAAGGCCAGACACTATAAAACTCTTAGAGGAAAACATAAACAGAATACTTTTTGACATAAATTGCAGCAATATCTTTTTTGACCCACCTCCTAATGAAAATGAAAACAAAAATAAAAAATGGGACCTAATTAAATTTAAAACTTTTACACAGCAAAGGAAACCATAAACAAAACCATAAAGTCAACCCTCAGAATGGGAGAAAATATTTGTAAACAAAGCAACTGACAAGGGATTAATCTCCAAAATATACAAACAGCTCATGAAGCTCAATATCAAAAAACCAAACAACCCAATCAAAAAATGGGAGAAGGGCTTCCCTGGTGGTGCAGTGGTTGAGAGTCCGCCTGCTGATGCAGGGGACATGGGTTCGTGCCCCGGTCCGGGATGATCCCACATGCCG